>NC_135536.1:39998536-40301348 GCF_045843805.1 Urocitellus parryii
AACCTCTCCAAAGTAAAGAAAAAACAGAAAAAAAGCATAGTTAATTTTATATACCACAGTCTTTTATGACAATTCCTGCAATTATATTTACTTACTGATGTGCTATCCCTTTCTTCAAACTTCCAAATGCCTTCCTTATAGGATGTTTATATCATTTTCCAGTGTCCTTACTAAGGTGATCAATCCTATATCATGAGAGAGAGTCCCAATAAGAGCTTTCTTATCCAGTTTTTACTTTGACTGAGCCCCTCAGGATTTAGGCCATGTGCATAATCTAGGATCCTGCCAGTACACTCTAATACATCTTGAAGTTCTTTTCAGCTATCTTCCCTTTCCTCTCTCAGTAAACCCAAAACATCACTGGCCATGTTATGTTTAGCTTAGCTACATTTACTGGCCTGACATCTCACAAAAAATAATAGGGTAAATCCTAAGGAAGAGGCTTTTTGTCTTGAAATCCACAATCCTCTATAATATCTTTAGGAGAAGGTACCCACTGTTATCAGAAATTAGTAGGTTAATTATGAGGACCACAGGGTTCAGAAGGATCTGGAAACTCAAGATTTAAAATCAAACCAAAATAAATAAATGTACTTATTTATTGCTCTTTTCCATTAAACACCCTGAACTAGGTAGAGCATGCTTGGTAAGGTTGAAGATCATATCTTTCACTATTCTTATAATTTATTTATAGATAATTCCTGGGTTACATACTTATCTTTTCACAAACTCTGGCTGCTGAAGATGATAGGCTATTTACATATTGCTAAGAAAACTCATTTTCCTTTTTAACTGTGCTTTTAATTTGTAAGTAATCACCCTCAATCTTTTATTAACTTTGTTCAGTGCTTTAGAAGCATCCACAGAGAGCCATTTGATTGTATACATACTGTAAAGTTTTTTACTTACTGAAACTTCTCAAATGTCTCCATATTGTCCCCACTAGTATCTTTCCTTTTTTGTTATCATGTTTCAATTCACCAACAATAAAGATTTTAAAAATTGTACAAATGCTGTATTCTGGTGGCTCTTAATGTTTCGTCTATTTCTAGGTTTGGAGACTTCCTTCCTAGTTTTCGATCATCTAAGTCTTTAACACTAGGGAGTGGATGTCAGTCTTCAGATGGGTACCCGAGAAACATCTCACAGCATTCACTACCAGTCATTTATGAAGAATAATGAAAGCAAACAAAACATTAGTGGATTTGGGTTATGTTTTCTAGTCTTCCAAAGAGCATTCGCGCAAGGAGAAAGCACACCGATACCAAAGAGATAATATGGCATGTCAGATTGCTATAAATTAGTCTCTCTTCAGCTACTGCAGTGGTTACAAGAATAAACCTATGGTGGCAAGGATGAAGGCAGCTCTTACACCTAATAGCCTAGGCTGATCAAGATAATATCCTTGGTGAGCATACCATTTACCATCAAAATGTACCCCTCAATAGAACACTGTTCTTTGGGGAGTGCCAACTGGCTACTTGGAAACAAAATAATTACTTGAGCCTCTTCTCACCTTGGAGAGAGTAGTGATTCAGTTTTATTGCAATACGCACTAACTTTCCATTATGGGTTATCTTCCTAGTTCATAAAACTGCATCCAGTACTTCTTCTGAGGACTTAAAAGAGTGCCATGTTTTACTGACATGGGGTTCCCATATAATGTTGCCTTAGATAAATTGACTATTTTACTGCAGAGAATATGGAGTAATGAGCACATGGCCATAATACGAATAGATTTTATTGTGTAAAAGCATCATCCAGAAGCAGTTGATGCAATCAACTAATGTAATGGCCTACTACAGCCTCAACAAATGTGCCAATTTGGGAATGATGTTCTTTCAAGTTGAAACACTCTATTCCAGAATGTAGAATGTTCATTGAAAAGTGTGAAATACATGGTGCTCCTTCCATCAGGTGGCAGGAAGATTACTTCGTGTTGGTGTCATGTGGGGAACTCATCAGTGTAATGCTTATAACATATTATAATGTTATATAAACTATATACTGAATTTCTTAACAATGGGAATTCTATGTTGTTTTAAATGAAGGAGTTCAATGTTGTCAAGTGCTTCCATAACCCATGTTCCTGCCACCATAATAGTATATAATTGAGTCCACAGTCCCCTGTAAAATGGTCATAAAGTGTTTGGAAAGAAAGACACTCTGCCACAAATAGACTGCTTCATTCTGTCCATGTAATTATGAAAAGTCTCTGCTATCATTTGCGGGTAGTGGATGCCCTTCTGGTGAATGTTCACCTGAAAAACAAATATCTGTATAGACTGTGCCCATTGAGAGAGATTTCCCTATATGCCCCTAATCCAGGCTTGTTGGTCTCAATGTTCCAAACATGTTCTCTCCATTTCCCTAATTGAAAAAAAAAAGTTAATACCATTATATATCAATTAATCTGTGGTTTTATTTAATGATCCTTATACCCAAAGTAGACAATCAGAAATATCATTTTAGGTTTTGTCCACTGATATGATCTCCCTTCACTACTGTCCTTCGTGGTCATATAGAAGTTATAATGTAATAGTGTATTATGCATATTATCTGTATATCAGGCCTGGCCTTCTTTCTTACTCTACCAACTTGTCATAGAAAACTCTTCGTGCATTCACCAGTGAATCAGTATGAGTGGAAGGCAAGGTACTAATGAAGTAGAGTCTAAGCACCATGCCAATTGCTTATGTCTTTTGAAGTTACTCAAACTAATTTTAATTATACTGTGTTATTATAACAAGGGATTGCTTTTATGCACTCTGAATTTTAATTTCCTTTCCTTTTTTTTTTTTTTTTGTTGATACCAGGGATTGAATCAGGAGCACTCGACCACTGAGCCATATGCACAGCCCTATTTTGTATTTTTATTTTAGAGACAGAGTTTCTTTGAGTTGCTTAGCACTTCTCTTTTGCTGAGGCTGGCTTTGAATTCATGATCCTCCTGCCTCAGCCTCCTCAGCTGCTGGGATTACAGGCCTGTGCCACTGCACCTGGCTTGCACTCCAAATTTTAAAGCCAGCAGTTTATGGTGAATAACATTTTTCAAAAAATAAAAAATAAGTCATAATAAAATCACATGTCTATATTTAATTACTCAAGTTCAATTGCACTGGAAGACATAACAAATTAGAGCTACTCTATACTCTGGTACAAATCTAACCAAATACAGGTACACTGTTGGTGACCCAAAATTTCTGAAGACATTTTGGTGGAGACATTTTCTGAAATAGTGAACAATTCCTAGTACATTCGGAACAAAATAATGTATGGTCCTCTTACTTGTTTTTGAATTTTGTTGTACAACCTAAAATAAACTTAGGTCTGTCTCTAGTTTTTAAGCTATAGTTAACCCTTGAAGGTAAAAAAGGAATTAAAAACTAGAGTGTTGGAGTCAGGAGAGACTGAAGAAACAGGTGTGCCTGAGAAAATTTTACATTGGATGTAGCAGAGCCTTGTTATGGTTTGGATGTGAATTGTCCTTCAAAAGCTCAGGTGTGAGACAATGTAAGAAGGTTCAAAGGAGAAATGATTGAGTTGTGAGAGTCTTAACCCAATCAATGAATTAATCCCCTGATAGGGATTAACTGAGTGGTAATTGAAGTGGTAGGGTGTGGCTGGAGGAAGTGGGAATTGGGGCGTGGCTTTGGGATACATATTGGTCTCTGGCAAGTGGAGATCCCTCTTTCTGCTCTCTGATCATCATGTGAGCCACTTCCCTCTGTCATACTCTTTCACCATAGTGTTCCACCTCACTTCAAACCCCAAGTAATGAAGCTGAGCCCCGAGGAATGGAGGCCTGGTATGGCCTTCTCTGGACTAAGCTCTCTGAAACCGTGAGTCCTTAAATAAACTTTTCCTCTTCCTCAGTTGGTAGGTCCATTAGTCACAGTAGCGGGGAAAAAAAAAAAAAAAAAAAAACAAAGCTGATTAAAACAAGCTTGCTTACCAGCCTGGCTTAGTGCAGAAGTCATTGTTAGAAGGCCACATACCTAATAAAATATCAGCATCTTGAACACAAAAGGAGAGATTTTTTTTAAAGCATTAATAAAAATTCACATTTCCCTACTAATAATTAGTCTAAAAAGAATAAATGATTGATGACTGATATCATTCAATGATAAAGTAATTGAAATCTACTAAAGTTGAGGATTTCCACAAGTGTTAAAGTGGTATTTACTCTTCATTCACTGAAAGGTGTGGGCTCTGTGTGGAATAGCAGCAGGTGTTGGGGATCCTGACCAATAGGATTTGCATCACATTACATTTCATTCTTGACAATACTAAAGATTGGTTTTTCAGCTTTTCAGAAATATAAAATATAACAAAAGCTCATATATCTAGGTGAATTTTATTTTGTTGTGGAAAGTAGAACTTATGTACTTTTTTAAAAGCTCCCTTGGATAATTTTCTATTATTTTCTGGTAGGTTTTCAACCTAAAGAAGTCCTGAAGAAAACATGATTATAAATAATAACAATAACTATACTTGAGACTATTTTTGTTCTTGTCTATTACAGGACAATCAATACATGTTTTTACCAGAGCAATTAGATAAATATTTACTCTAAGTGTGCAAATTATGACTGATCTGTTGGTTATATGAAATGCTAAGTGAAGCAGGAAAAATCTCAACAAAAAACTCAAGATAAGTCCCAACCCAAACAGGTTTTTTTAAAAAAAATATTTAGAATAATAGGCCTATCTTGATTTTAATGAGAAGATGCCCAAGGCATAAGAAAAGTTTTCCTGCATTTAATGATTCTGTTCTATGTTTATTCAGAAGTGTTAGAGCACTGGAGACAAAAACATGTTCCTACCATAATTACTAAGGACAGGTATTGAGTGCCAACTCCCATCACACTTGGCATTGCCCATTCTGCTGGATGGATGTAGTTTAGTTTTTGGATGCCTTTCAGAAACATACTTTGTATTGGATGTCATATTAATCTTCCCAGAAGCACTTAGAAAGAAGTAATTTGTATGATGATTAGGGAAAAACAAGAGCATCAGAAGACAGATTTTCCAAAAGATTTGCTTTTTGCTGTGTGTGAATTTGGCATTAAGTTTGAATGCATGCTTCTTAAAGATTGCAAATCACCTATGAAAGGAACACCACCACCCAAATGGGCCATTTCTTCCATAAGATGATTGGTTTTTGAACCCAAACAGTGCAAGATATTGATAGACTTTTGTAAAAAATTAAAAATCATGGTGGGCCATCTTATGATGTAAATTAGAGGAGCAAACATATATATATTTCTCATTTAAAAATAACCTTAGTATTTTATTTTGCATTTTGCTAAAGTCTTCTTTTTCTTAATTAACAGTAGTATACAGGATATTGGCAGTTCTCATAAAATGTATAGGATATATGGTATGTGAGGTTCTTACTTATTTGCTTTGTTCTGTTAAAAAATTTAAAGTTTAGGGGGGCTGGAGATATAGCTCACTTGGTTAGACATGCCTCACATGCACAAGGCCCTGGGTTCAATTCCCAGTACCGCCAAAAAAAAAAAAAAAAAGAAAATTAAAGTTTATAAACCTTTGTATGATCTTGTATGATTTTTGATTTCTTAGTGAATATAAAATGAGTAGATATTGGCTTATCATACTATTGACAACATACCTGTAAATTATCATTGCCAGTTCCAAAAGTAGTTTGAGAATTTCAAATTTTAATTTAAATCATTAAATTTATTTTAATTTGCAACAATAAACTTTGAGAAATTGTTTCTCTTGGGAGGTAAAAGTCTGTCAGCAAAGAGCACAGTTTACCTTCAGGTTAAGTAAACTGCTATCGTAAGTATAATAATTAAATAATGACTCATGTCTATTAAGCTTTTTCTCACCTAGTAAAAAAATAATATACAAAAAATTCGTACATATGGCACCATTATGGCATTTCTTCATTTTCCTTTTGGAATGAAAGGCTTAAAAGCTAGAAGAATTGAACTAATCAAATTCTTTCCCAGATTATCTTCTGTAGTAATTGGAAATTTGATGTTAAAACTGCAAAGAAATATCACTATATATCCTATAGATATGAAATAATAAGGAAGACTTGTTACCAATAAATTTGAGAACTAGATGAAATATACATATTACCTAAAATACATCTTAAAAAACTGACAGAAGATGAAGTAGAAAATTATAGTAGCTCTCCTACTTCAATCAAATATCAAAAGGCTTTCCAAAAAGATTATAGGTCTAGATGCTTTTCTTGATGTTCACTAATAAATATTTAAGGAAGAAATATTACCAATTTTATACCAGCTTTTTCAGAAAATAGTTGTCACCTCAATATCAAAACTTGAAAAAGACTATGCAAATTTAAAATTATACAAAAATCATAAAAGGGAACCATTAAAGACACCTTTTGTTATTAGAATACTAACTAAACTTCTACTGAAAATGCACTTCTGTGATGGGTGGCATAGATTAACATTATTTCAGGAGTCAGTCACAGATAGCTATGGGGTCTGGGAATTCCTACTTTGGCTCTTTCCCATTCATGTTTCTCTTACCATCTTTGTAGTTCTCAGCTACACTTTTCATTTTCCCAACGTCAGAAAAACTATGATCTTTTCCAAGTGTGCCTTCTTGCTATCAGTGTCTATGTCTCACAGTGAGTTCTAGGCTACCAGCTATGGAAACTGTAACTGATTGTATCCAAGTTTCAGCCTTCCCCCAAATATGCACTTTTTGCTTCTCTTCCACTGAATTATCTTCAAATGCTTGCTTTTTTGTATTATATCCAGGTTTTAGATTGTTTTCTTTAGTGGGCACTTGCTGAGGGGGTCTTTAGTGCATCATATCAACAAGTGGTAGCCAGTTTATTTTTGAATATTTTAAAAATATGAACTCAATTACTATTTCTAATAATCTATGTGAGAATTTATTTATTTATTTATTTTTGAGACAGATTCTCTTTAGGTTGCTTAGGCTGGTCTTGAACTTCTGGACTCAAGTGAGCCTTCCAAATATTTGGGATTACAGCTATATACTACTGAGCCGGGCTATATGTCTTCAGGTATGTATTAAAAGATAAATGAGGATCCTGTAATTCTTCGAATTTTCTTTTTTTTAAATCATAAATATATATTGAATTTATCAAATAATATAATTAATTACTGGCATATTATTTTTCTATTTTACTAATATCTAATATATCTTATATATCTGATTTCACCATATGAAGTCAATACTAATTTATATGTAATATATAACTAGTTTCAATTTATTATTAATTTATATGTGATTTTTGCATCTAAATGTACATTTAAGATTTGCCTATTGTTTTTTTATTTTCCCTGGTTGGTTTTGGCATTATGAATATAAGATCCTTATAAAAGAAGTTGAGGAATTTCCCTCTTATATCTCTTAAGTTGCAGTGGTGTTTTAGAGTTGAAATTGTTTATTTTTTTTAAACAATTCAAACATTTCCATTTAATTGCTTTATGTTTTGTAGT
Source organism: Urocitellus parryii (assembly GCF_045843805.1). Taxonomy (NCBI): domain Eukaryota; kingdom Metazoa; phylum Chordata; class Mammalia; order Rodentia; family Sciuridae; genus Urocitellus; species Urocitellus parryii. The sequence continues at coordinate 40,006,014 of NC_135536.1, forward strand.
TTGTTCATTCATTTAACAACTGTGCATAATTTTGTTCTTTTTGCCAGACTTAGTTATAGGAAAATGTAAGTAAAAACGAAAATTGTTTCTGCCTGAAAGAGTTACAATACATGTCTGTTTTTCTAAGGTAAAACTTAAGGTAGTTCAAAGAACATAGCAAACACTTACAAATATTTCAAGGGAAAAGATTCACTCTAAGGGATTTCAGTGATGTTTGCCTGACTAGAAATTGTGGTTTCTTTTTTTTTTTTCTTCTTCTTCTTTTTTTTTTTGGCTAAATCACATGTAGATTCATCCTGCTTTTGCAGTGTTAGGCTGTCTAATGGACATAGAACCATCCCTGATGACTGTCTTTCACTCATCCTGAGAGGAGTGCAATCACTCTTCTTTCTCATTGATTTATACTAGATAACTAGATTGGGGTGAATAGAAGTGGCAAACATGACTTGTGTGAAAGAAAAAAAGATTTGTGGAAGATTTCTTTTTCTGTGATTTTTTAAGATTTATGATTACACTGATTATTTTGTCCTGAACCATAACATTTTCATTCGCAGATGTGAATTTTTTTATCATTTTACTTAGAAACTGAATGAAAATATGAAAATATCTTTTCTGTATTATTCTTATTAAACTCTTGAATTCTGAATTCTGAACATGCTCATAATCACAAAATTATCTAGTTCATTATTTATTTATATCTTTGTTGTCAATTTTAGTAGTGGTTGCAATTCACCTTATTGACCTTTGTGAATTTGTTTTGATGGTAAGAAGTAAATACACTTAAATATACATGAACAATTTCAGTTTTCTCTCATTTTCACAAAACATGTTAATGAGGACACACATCTTCATTAACTTCCTTTTCCAGTAAGTGCATTTTCTGGGTTAATTATTTTTCAGTTGCCATATTAAATTGCTTTAATAGAGTTGCACTTTTAATTTTCTTATCTGTGCCTGATTGAATTGTTTTAGCAAAAGTCATAGTTAATATGGGAAAAACATCACTAATGTCTAAATATTAAGGTCAGATAAGTCTTACCCATCCTGTGCTCTAATCAAGCATTGAACTCTGGTGATTTGCTTCTACTTAGAAGCAGCCTGCTGTATGTCAGGTGTTTTGCAAATTTGCTCTTTTTCAAACTTTGATGATTCTGTGTTTTGACAGGAAACCAAACTGTATATATATTTTTTCCTTTTCAGTAAATGATGTGTTTTTCATGGGAGACACTCAGAAGTTGACAGTGTTGGGTCACATGATGATAATTTCTATCGAAATATAAACATAATCTCACTGTTTAAATAAAATAAAACCATTTGATTCTATATAAACCACTTCAAAGCACTACTAAATAGTCCACTGCAGTATTATTCACTTTGAACTCACGAAAATACTCTAAGATATACTGTTTGAATATTCAATTTTATAATTCCCTGTATTTATTAATTAATATTAGTTGAATGTCACAAAATTTTCTGCTATATCTGCATTTGAAAATGAGTGTCAGCTTCCAACGGGGCAATGCAATATTTAAGCTACCATTAGGTTACACAGGTGAAACTATTAACCTTATCTGAAAAAAAAATTGTGAAGATATGAAACATTTTCAGAGATAGTATGCAGATTATCTGAACGACATAACATATATGTTAGCTCATATATAAAATACAAGAGTATTTAGTTAATGTCATAAATTATAGTCCTACTAGGTAGATAATCACCAATCCCAATTTTAGATGGAAGTATAAGAAAGGTTTAAATCCAAACAGATTAAAAAAGACAGTACCTTTGAATTTTATTTTTTATGATTTTCAAGTATTATTGCTAAGAGTGAAGTATAAATTTTGAACACTGTTCTTAGTTTTACCTTAAATTTAATCAATTCTTTTTTTTTTTTACCTTTTGGAAAAAGGTAAAAGGATTAAATTAGCTGAAGTTACATTTATGTTTCAAAAGTCAACTTTATTGCTATAGGTTCTCCTATAAGAAAATGTACCTCTATTTACTATAAGTTAAAGTAATTTTGATAAATGATGCACATTTTAGTCAGCCTTTTTGCTGCTGTGACCAAAAAGACCTGACAAGAACGATAGAGGAGGAAAAGTGTATTTGGGGGTGCACAGTTTTAGACTTCTCAGTTCATAGACAGCTCTGTTCCTTGGGGCTCAAAATGAGGCAGAACATCATGGCAGAAGAGTGTGGTGGAGGAAAGCAGCATCTATGATAATGAGGAAGCAGAGAGAGACACTCCTCTCACCAGATACAAAATACATACTTCAAAGGCACGCCCCCAATGACTCACCTCCACCAGCCACATGCTACCTGCCCTCAGTTACCACTCAGTTAATCCCCTTCTCCTAATCCTTTTTACCCTAGGTGACCACTCATCTGATGTCTATCACTATTGATTACTTTCACCTGGTCAGTATATTCACAGAAATGGGATCATAATCATGCTATTTGTGTGTAGGTTCTTTGCTAGGCATAACATTTGGAAGATACATCCATATCACTGCATCCACAGAATGTTTGTCTCTTTTTTAGTGAGTAGTATAAATATACCACAATTTGGATATCCATGCTTTTTTTTAATTCTGTTTCACATAAATGTAGTCTTGGCATCTCTAGTCTTCCTTTCCCGATTAGTCAATATGAGGTTTTAAACAGAAAATCTTCCCATGTTTGCAATCTTTTAAAAACATTTTTGTTAGAGAAGAAAGTGAGGATTGTGAATAAGATGTGCATAGCTCTCAATTGCCTCATTAGTCTGTTGAACTGAACTTTAGCTTCAGTTTCTTCATTCAGTACTTTTCTCCATCAAGGCCTAGAGGCATTTTCCCAACTTACCTATTTGCATATTTCTTAATTTTCAAATTTCTGCCAAGCACTAGTTTGTGTGGAAACTATTCTTGAGTTTACTGTTTTGATGACTGTCTCTTGTTAAAGTTTTAAAATTCTGCTTTTTATCCAGCCTGCTTTTTGATCATTATGCAATTACTAATGCAATTGCTTAACAACAATATCTTTATGTAAATATCTTTATTTATAAGGAGAGATGCTATATCCGTGTCCCTTATCACTATACTCTTAGTACTTGGCAAGGTACCCAAGTATTTCAGGTTGTTAAAAACTGTTTATTGTGTGAACTGTAATGGAAATCAATGTTTATAATTGAATATAACAGTGATAGGGTGTAAGATGTCATGGGAAGAGAGAAAGAGGGTAAGAACCTGGGGGAACATGGAGAAAAACACAGACATTGTGATTTGTGGATGGAGAGAATAAAATGTTCTTCTGCCTTTAGATGAAAGAATTACATTCATTTGTTATTGCCATCAAAGGAGGGAATGCTCCAAATCCTTGTCTTAATAATAAGTCATTTTACTTATTATATTTAAGGGATAATGATATAGGAGTTTGTATTAAAGTTGTGAGACAAGAAGTTATTCCCTAAATAGAGCATACATACTACCTTAAGTTGAGTAGTAAAATCATAGGAGATAAGCATGTGGGCTGCCTGAACTTTGTTTGGTAAGCAGTGTTGCCTAAAAAGAGGCAACTAACTCTTTTTAGACAACTCTTATTTGGTTATGTTATTGAGGGCCATTATTAAACCTCTATCAGTCTCAGATTAATGTCTAAGATGGTGTTTTGTAACATTCTTTATAAGAGTTATTAACAGTTTACCCTTATTAACAACTACTCTTTTTTTATTGGTTGTTCAAAACATTACAGAGCTCTTGACATATCATATTTCATACATTAGATTCCTTGGAAAGCTGGGAATGGAACCACCATTTGACCCAGCTATTGCCCTTCTCGGACTATTCCCTGAAGACCTTAAAAGAGCGAACTACAGGGATACTGCCACATCGATGTTCATAGCAGCACAATTCACAATAGCTAGACTGTGGAACCAACCCAGATGCCCTTCAATAAATGAATGGATAAAAAAAAATGTGACCTTTATACACAATGGAATATTACACAGCACTAAAAAATGACAAAACAACTAATCTTACTGAGACCACATCAAGGGGATTTCACATATGTGCTTGGAAATACAGGCTGTTTATGCTGCTGTAGTCATTGCTGGTATTATTATAGATGATCTTTTTTGGTCATTGCTGCCATTATCACTAGAAGAACACTTGGTTAAAATTTAGGTTGTTCTTTATCAACAGTGGAAATAAGAATATTTGGGTACATGCACTAACCTTAAATTCAGTGCCATTGTCTCAAAATAAAAAAGGAAAAGAAAAAGATTTTGCTTTATCAACCTGAAGGGGTTATTGTGAAAACCAAATAAATAAATAAATAAATAAATAAATAAGAAGGCAATTTGAACATTGTACATTGCCATTGTTAAGATTAGACCATAGCTTGGAATGCTAATTTGGAGCAAAGCTGTAATGAAGACACATTTGTACATTTAATTCTTCTTTCCCATAACATGAAAAGGTGTTCTTGATTGGGAACTAGCTACTGTGTGAATTTTTTTTTCTAGATTACAGACTAACGGTGATATTTTTAAGGAAAAAAAAATGCACGTTTTGATTAGCCCATTCCACAGCTGTTCTGATCGGAGTAATATTCTGTTCTCCTTTAATGTGCTAAATTAGATCACCTACATTATTTTATATGATGTCACCTGTGTTCAGTATTAAAAGGTATGCTCCAGGATTTGCGGGTCTACCTCTGGTCTATACTACCACAATACTTTTGAAAATATGTCAACAGTCTTGGCACTTTATATTTTAATTTACTGCTAAGCATAGCATAACATATATTCTGTACATGGAGTTGTTGTGAATGGAAATTTTTTTTAAATTTGTATCTATTTATGAGAGGCAGTGTAATGTGGTAGACAAATATGGACCTGGAAGTCAATGCAACCTGGATTCAAATACTAGCTCTGCCACTCAATGACATCACAAATGAAATCATTTATGCTTTCTAAGCTTTTGTCCTTGTGCTATATGAAGATATTAATAATAGCACCTTTTACTTGAATGTTGTGGAAATAAGATACTATGAGACATCAAAACGTAAGTGCCCCAGAAACTGAGACCACTCAGGGAGCAAGAGGCTTAGATTCCATTTTATCTTTGCTTCACAGTATTCACCATTCAAGGTAGGGAAGAAAAATCCCCCTCTCCCCATTTACTTGTAGAGGCAGTTATGTAAGATAGTTTTCATTGCTGTGGCCAAAACACCTGACAAGAACAACTTAGAGGAGGAAGATTTTATGTTGGGCTCATGGTTTCCAAGGTTCTGTTCATCATCAGCCTTTTCTACCTTTCTAGGCACAAATGAAGCATCAGAAGGGTGCGGTGAAGGAAAGCTGCTCAGCTCAGGGCAGCCAGGAAGAAAAGAAGAGAAAAGCAAAGCGCAAGATATACTACCCAACAATAAAAAACAAAAACAAAAAAACCACTGAACCATCAACATAAAACAGGCATCAATATCATAAGTGTTAGGATAAGCTGATGGGAAGGGCAAGAGAGAAAGTAACAGAGAGGAACCAGGAATCAGATAGAGTCGAATACTACTCCCCTAGTGACCTACTTCCTCTGATCAAGGCCCATCTACCTACAGTTAACCATTCAGTAGTTCATTCAAATTATTAGTCCATCAAGAGGATTGTTCCATTGATGAGGTCATAATCTTATTACACCTCTGAGCATTACCACATTGCCTAACACATGAGCTTTTGTAGGAAGATTAAAGATTCAAAACATAATAGTTAAACACAATCACAATGAGAACAGACTGTTTGTCTGGGGGGATAAGGAAGTGACACATCTCTTTACAGAGCACAGCTGACCCTATAGTATAGTGATAGAAAAAAAGGTGTTAAGTGCATGCATTGAGTTTTCTGGATGCAAGCTAGACAACAGGAGCGCTTGACCCATGTAGATCATTATTTGTATAAAGATTACTTCTGGACATATGGGGGCCTTACAGTTTGAGTCTGCAATTTGCAATATATTTGAAACTTAATACTTCCAAATCATAAGGAGATAGAATCGATTTTATATCAGTACCCAGCTGTTGAGATAGGACCTGCCTGTTCATTATTATGTAGATGTAGGTACTGTCTACAGTGAAGGAAGAAGATAAAGGAACCCATTTTGTAGATTGGTTTTTGGTTATGATCAGAGCCATAGATATTATTGAATAATACATTTAAATATTTATCTGTAGTGACAATTTTAACTTTTGTCCCAGAAGGCTTCTGGAAGTAAGGCAGCATTGTCCACACAAGCTTATTTATAGAGAACTGAGAATGTTCTAGGAACAGTGCTAAATATGTTTTCATAAATTTCATAAATTATAAAATTTATGAGATATGATCCTATACTTTTTAACGAAAATATAAATCAAGGTTTATATAGAATCAGTAGCTTACAAAATTGACAGGGTGAAAAACTGGTGGAATCAAAATTTGAATTGGAACAACTTAGCAAAAGATCATACCCTCTTAGAAATAGCTCCTAGGGAAGGACGCAAATGACCCTGAACAAAATTTACCATGAAGAAGAACAGAAATACAGTGGGATCAACATCAGGGCTCCAGCATTTCTGAACACACCTTAAGTGACAATTTAAATAAATAATGAAACATTTACATAACAGTATCAAATGCAAACTTTATATGTATTGATTTGGATCAATGTGTAAACCATTTTTTAAGGAAAAATAATTTTTTTTGGTTAAAATTTCTGTAAAATTCCATATACTATTTCTGGAATTTCAGACCTGAAACTGATGTTGTGTTTCCTGTTTGAAGCTGCACTGGGTGGAGGAGAATAGTTGGGGTGGAGAGAGGGTGCTGATATTTCTTTCTGAGTTTATCTTTTATATGTAAAATAGTTTAGCCTAAAATACTTTAGTAAAGAAAACTATATTTTAAGATTGAGAGAGCACTTTAAACCTTATCTCAAAGTGGTCTACATTTTTCAAAAACCTTTGTGTTTTATGTCTGAAAAGAAGATTAGTAATATGGATAGAGGCAGTATTGATTTATTCATCCTGCTATCCCTTAGTATTCTAGGTAATCTCTTGGTTTATTCTATCTCTGTCAGCAGAAAGTATGATTAGCATTTAGTCAAGGTATTATTTTTCATCTAGAAATTGAAAATGTGAATTCTTTAAAAAAAAAAAAAAGGAAAGAGCATGCACCTCTTTTATTCAAGCAATTTACACTTTCAGAGTGGTGAAGAGGCCAGGTTGATAACACTGAACTCATACATGAAGATAATTAAGCTTTAATCTCCTATTCAAAGACCGTAGCTTGGGGGTCACAAGGAATCAAGAAAACTTTTTCTTTTTAATCAATCTGAGATGATTAGTGACTTTGTTTGTGGAATGATCATTTTCCAAGTACAGCAGTGCAGTGCTGGAGTAAAATAAGAGGAAAAGATTAAGGAGTTTAATTTACTTGGCATGTTATTACTATGTTTATTAAAACACTAAGAATTACAGCAAAACTTTATCATTTGTAGATATTACTTTTGCCTCAATGGGGGTTATATTGTGAAAGCAATATCTAGTCATAAAGGCCACTGCCAAGTGTTATTTTTTTTAATTGTTTTCATTCTTTCTTATAACATAACCTCCTGGGTACTTATAATGAAATCTATTTCTTTACTGAAACGTAATTTTTCTTCACCCTCAATAAGCTTCCCATCTCTGGCTTGTCATTATACTGTCAATTAGAATACGAAGTTCAGAATATTAACCTACTATGCCTTATACCATCATTAGTAAGATAAAGTGTACTATATATTATTTCCTCCAAAGATATGTGTGTGTGTGTGTGTGTGTGTGTATCTATCTTCAAATTTGGGTTCTTCTTGGGGATTTAGCTTCATATCTATTGAAATCAGAAAACATATGAAAAAAAACTCTATATTAAACATAGAAACTAAATGCTAAGTAAAAAGGAAAAAAATACCTTCCTCCAAATAGAATTGGAGCTTTTATGAAGAGATTGATAATTTTTAGCTCATCTGCTCTTATAATGTCTGTCTTCTTTAATGCCGTGTTTTTCAGAATCAATAGATAATTGCTGGTTTGGAGGAATGAAATTTGCCAGAAAGTTGGCTTTCACAAGGTTGAAAATAAATACCAAGGAAATATAGACAGTTTTCTAAGCTTTTGTTATGATGGAGGTGTATTATTTAACAATACTATATGATGAAAACAAGCATCACTATGAGAAAAATCATATTATATCTAAAGAAGACAAGAACATATTTATCAGGGCCAGAATATGCTTGGTAGGGCTTCTTGGTAGTTTAAAAAAATGTACTAAACAGCTTGAATGAAGAGGTATTCTGTGCTTTTAAATAGCAGCTTGTCTTAACAGCCTCCCTTTGAGATCTATGCCCAGTGTAGAAAGATTCATAATATTTTTGCTGTATTGAAAATTTTATTCCATGCACCAAGTATATGAGAAATTCATCTTTTAATGGATTAATTACAGTACATTAGAGGTCTTAGAATCTCCCAAAGTCCCCACAAAGATGACTTTGAACACTGTAAAGAAACATGGAGCACACACTGACAAAAATAAGAATGTTGCTTTATACACAATAGCCTTCAAGTAATTGTGATTTGGCATCCAAGAATCAACTTTAAACAAACTCAAGATGGCTTCTTTATCTTCACACATTTTGAAGACATAAAAAAATCATAAAAAATTACTACACTCACATCATTGAATAAGACCAATATACTTTATATTATCTACTCTCTGTTTAATAAATATCATTCTTATAAATCCATTGATAAAATATAATCACTGCACAGTTCACTTTACTAAAACATATATGCCTGTACTTTAAAAAATTCAATCATAATGCATGGGCTAATACAAAAGAAGAAAACCATTTCTTCTTTTTAAGTCTTTTAATTATTTCAAACTCTCTAAATAATATGGGCATATAATTGTTACTCTTCATTTTTTTAAAGAGAGAGAGAGAGAGAATTTTTTAATATTTATTTTTTTTAGTTTTCGGCAGACACAACATCTTTGTTGGTATGTGGTGCTGAGGATCCAATCCGGGCCGCACTCATGCCAGGCAAGCGCGCTACCGCTTGAGCCACATCCCCAGCCCCAGTTGTTACTCTTTTTAAGTTAACTGCAAACAACATCTATTAACTCATTACTATAGTATTCCCACATACATTTTCTGGCTTTTGAATTTTATTATAAAAATATTTAATAATTTAAGTACTGTATTTTAAAATTTCACTGATATTTTATACTTTTAATTTTAAAATGCACATTCTTAGTTTTACAGTTCATTTTTGAGTTTTGACGAAAATATGATTGTATTAAATCCACAGTCAGCAGTGTACGTGCAGTTCATCAAAAAGAACATTTTCGAATATCAACCTTATAACCAACCATTCACTTATTCCTAAAACCTGGTATCTATCATCTCCTCTCATTTTCTATAGTTTTGACTTTTCACGTGGATTCTACAAAAATGAGATCATGCAGCATGTAGCCCTTTTCCTTATGCTAACACATTCGAAACCCATCCATATTGTTATTTCCAGCAACAATTTGCTCCTCCTTATTGAGAAATAATATTTCACCCTAAGGACTTATTATGGACTTTTAATTTTTTCACAAGTGGAAGGGCATTTAGGTTGTTTCCAATTTTCAAGCTTAAGCTACTTTAAACATCCATGTACAGGATTTACTATGTACAAAAATATTATTTCTCTTGGGCAAATATCTAGGACAGGGATTGCTGTGTCATATGGTAAGTGTATGTTTAATGTTATAAGAAAATGTCAAGCTCTGGGCATTTGGGGCAGTTTCACCAATACACAAAATTCCTGGTTGCTCTCTGTATTTTGTCAGATTGTTGTTATATTTGTCTTCCATTCTAATTAATATCTAGTGGTAGGTATCTCTTTACAGTTTCAATTTATATTACCCTAATAAATAGTGGTCTTGGATATCTTTTCATTTCACATGCTTGTTTGCCACTCATATATTATCTTTGATGAAGTGTCTATTCAAACCTTTGGCTGATTTTTTCACTGAGTTATTTTCTTATTTTGAAAACTCCTTTCATACTGTGGGTTCAAGTTCCTTGGGAGCCATCACCTTTGCAAATATCTTCCCCAAATCCACAGCTTGTCTTTTAATTATAACAGTGTCATTCACAGAGATTAAAAAAAAAAAGTGTTGAAGTAAAATGTACCAATATTTTCTTTGACAATCATGCTTTTGGTATTATATCTATGAACACGTAGCCTATTCAAGGAAGGTTCCCAGAATTCTCTCTAATACTTTCCTTTAGAACTTTTAGAGTTTTAAATTTTACTTGTAAAGTTTATGCATGCTCTGTTTTGAGGTAATATATGAAGTGAGAGTTCTGCCCAGTCTATTTTAAACCTTATTTTTAAATTAAATTTAATTATTTACTTGCTTTATTTAATTTTTTTTGAGTGAGTTTTCCTGTGTTGCTCAGACTTGGCTCCAACTCATGATATTTCTGCCTAAGCTGCCTTGGCAGTATCCCACACTTTAAAAATTTTTTGAATGTACAGGTGGATAGCCAAATAGTCTAGCAAGATTTGTTGAAAAAGCTGATTTTCTCCATTGACTTGCTTGTGTGTATTTGATGAAATCAGTTGTTTTAGTGTTCCTCTATTCCTTGGATATGTATGTCCCTCCTTTTAACCAGTATCAGACTATTTTTATTGCTACAACTTTATATCAGACAATATGTCTTCCAACCTTGCTCTCTTTTCAAAGCTGTTATGATTCTAATTCCTTTTGTTTTCCATATGTAAAGTTTAGAATTGGCTTGCCAGTGTTTACAATAATCCTAGAATGGTTTTATTTGGTTTTGTATTAATATAGGTTTCAATTTGGAAAAATACATTATAATCTTAAGAATAATCTTTCGATTTATGAGGATGATCTATATTTCTATTTATGTATGTTCTCGTTTTATTTATTGGCATTTTGTAGTTTCAGCATATGGATCCCGTGCAATTTAAATTTTATACCCACATATATTTGTGTTATTACAAATTCACAGTTTTAACATTGTAAATTATAATTGTTTATTGCTAATATTATAAATACAGCTGGGTTTTGTATATTGAATCTGCATCTGGTGACACTGCTATACTCATTATTAGTTCTAAGCACTACTGTAAAATATTTTCTGGAAGGAGGGTTATGTTGTCTGAGACCAGAGACCTAGAAAAGAGACACTTGAGAAAAATGCACTTCCCAGAAACTATGAGCCTACACTATAAGCCAAGGCACATTTGGAAGGAGGTGGCAAAATGTGAACAAGTAGAGCTCACTATCCAACATTCACTGCACAAAGAATTACATAGGGTAAGGGGAAGATCAGAACCATATAGAATGAGTTTCTGGGTGGAATAATTTTCTAAGGAAGTAAAAGTAGGTTCTGATCCAGAGTTCCTCCTCAGTCTTAGATGTGAAATGATGTGTTTGTATCCTCTGTACGTGGAAGAACTATAACTAGTTCCCAGTTCTCTCATTCTTATCCACGTTTTTCTAAGACTGCTATTTTTCTTCAGAAAAATAGTACCCCCAAACCCCCAAGAAAAATAAATAAACCATATGTTTGTAGTCTCACAGGTCTATTGTTGTGTTTTCTGTTAATGTACAAGAACCTGACCTACTAACTCTCTGAGGGTATGACTAAATCCAGCCTGAGTGTGCCTGAGTATGCCCAAGAATGTGTAAAATGTTAATTTATGTTTACATAAAGTATTTCTTACCTAGTGGGTTTCTGAACAGCATTAGAATCTCTCTCACGTTTACATGTTTTAGATTTTATGAATGTGTTTTGCAAATGTTTGAGCAATTAAATAATAAAATTATAAAATACCTTCTGTCAGGATGCTCAAAGCACTATGTATATATAATAATTACAACATTATAAAAATGTAATAAGCAATCACCCACTAAGATAAATTCAGGAAGGAAAAGTTTAGAATCGTGTTACATAAATGTAAAGAGGATTAATTATAAATTCAAAAAATGACTGCAAACATGATTAAATGCAAAGACAAACACAAATCAAGCTGAGCACATTTGTCTTTGGAAAAGGAATTATAAAAATGTTTGGCAATAAAATGAAACCGCTTTTAAGTCATTTCAAAATAATGATACAACCTTGGATGATTTTATTGGTTCCATAACTTTGAAGCTGTGACCCAGTGCCTTGCCTGTGCTTTCTTGCAAAGTTATAACCTAATTATGAAGTGACCAAATATGAAAGAGCTGCTGTGAATCTATTGCAGCCTCTGAATGTTACTTCTGATGTTTAAAACTCTTCTAATGAAAATTGCATGCACCAACTATCAATAGAAAAAGATTAGATACTCTGGTGTAGTGAAGTGAAATAGAAATTGGGTTTGCTCCCCGTTAAGGTTATGATTAGATTACTATGGGCTCAATATTTGACCAAAAGAAAATTATTTCTTTCTTTAAATATACAATATAACTGTTGAATATAGATCATTCCTGTCAGGGAAGGCATATTTTGAAGCCATTAGAAATAGTTATGTATTATGTTTTTCCTTCTCAGTTAAATGACCCTTTATCTCAACACTTTGCTCCCAATTCTGTTGTTGTTATTTCATGAAAACACTTCAGAGAGCTCCTGGATGGAGAAATAAACAGGTTTCTCAGGTTTCTCAGTGTGTTTGCGTGTGTGTGTGTGTGTGTGTGTGTGTGTGTGTGTGTCTACATGTACATGCGTATTGAAGCTCTTTCATATCTGGTCACTTCATAATTAGGTTATGACTACAAGAAAGCCCATACAAGGCACTAGGTCACAGCTTATTTTATATCTGTCTAAAATACATTTATTTATAAGAGAACAAGATGGCAGACTAGAGGGAGTTTGTATATTTAAAGAAAGAAATAATTTTCTTTTGTCAAATATTGAGGCCATAATAATCTAATAATAACCTTAACAGGAAGCAAACCCAACTTCTATTTCACTTCACTACACCATAGTATTTTGTATCTTTGTGACCCGGTATTCAAGTAGCAGGAATACTGCTTCTCTGCAAGGTGGGTGAAAGAGAGATTTCACTAAAACTCAATACTAGACAGCTAGTGCCTAGAGACTTAGAATTATGGGGTATGTTAAACAAGGAAAAGGGACAAAAATAGTGTTGAACTGCTGGTAGGAGCAGTGGAACTGGCATACAAAACCAGAAAAAGTTGAGAAATACAGTGGACAGTGTTAGTATGGAAAATCCTAAAATTGTAGGGGCAGCCTGACCCTAGGCTCATTCAGAGGCTGTTGGGCACAATAAATTGTTTCACAAATGTCACCCCATCTTTAAAAAATTTCTACTGAGAGCAGAGGCAATAGCCATCTTGAACTGCACTGGAGTGGCTGGCAAATACAGAAACCAAAATCTTGGATCCAAGAAAACTGGGATGGCTTCCATACACAGTCTAGCAGACACCAGCCAAGTGACCTAGATTGAGCCTATCAAAATCTGGAGAAAGTTACGCATAAAGAGTATTTTGCTTGGGGGAATATAAATTGGGGAGACTGTGAGGAATCTAGCTTTCTCCTCCATTTGAGTCCAGCAGCTCACAGGACCAGTTGGTGGGTATGGAGTCTGAATGGGCAGGTGTGTCTGCTCTCAGAGACTGATCCTGGGAGGCTGGGAAGGATGCAGGATTAACAGCAGCTGCAGCTGGTTGGGAACTGAACAGGTGGGTGTAATCGAGCTAGGTGTCCCCTGGAATGCCATGAAGCAATAGAAGCAGCCTGGGGATTTTCTCCCTCATCTCATGAGTGGATCTGTTGGGTGAGTCTTGGATCACAGTCTCCCAGCATGGTTTGGCATCTGATGGGCTCTAAAAATTCATTGATTTAATATCTTCAAATAACTAGCTATGCAATCAAGCGCCTGGGGCCTCTCTAGACTTAAGCCCTGCTTCCAAGAGCTACACCTGCAGAAACTCATCTCACAGAACCCAGCTGTGTCTTTAACTTGGAGCAGTACTGACAGTATTCCCCATCCCAAATTTCATCTCACTGAGGAGAAGGGAAGCAGAGATTTTTGAACTTCGACAGGCTTCTTGGTGAGGAAAACATTAAAAAAGAAAGGAGTTGAGAATCTGCAAGCCCTGCTCTTGTACCCAGTACATCCCTCAAGAAAAAAAGGAAAGAAAGACAGGTGAGCACAGATAGTGAACATATAGCTTCACCAACATTTTGTCCATCTCAATGGAAACAACCCTTTAATGTTTCATCTAGATTCTTTTTATCTCTTTTATTCTCATGTGCTGAATGATGCATGGACATTTATGCATATAAATATTTGTTTCTGTTTTCTTATTCTAGCATTTTTTGAATGTAATTACTTTTCCTTGCTCTTATCTTTTGAGGGTTAGGATTTTTTATTAGTATATTTTGGTTTTGTTTTTTATTGTTTCCTACACTATCCTATTCACCTTCTTTCTTTCTTCTCTCTTTTTTCTTGCAAACAAATTCTATTTTCTCTCTTTCACTCATCTTTTAATGTTTTACTTTAAATTTTTCCTCCCTCCTTGTAACTATCACAACCTACATCACTTGTATTTCCCATATTTACCTATTAAAATCGCAAACCCTTTTCCATCTGTCTATTTCTTCATCATTCCTCTTAATTAACTCTATTCCTAAAATCTCTCAGCTCTAATTGGTTTTCATAACACTAGACCCCACTGTTAATGCTGTAGTAATAATTAATACTATGGAGGTCAAAGATAACACCTATTATTTGATTGTATGCCAAACAAAATATATGATCACTTACTGATGGAAATTGCTGATCCTATCAATTCCTTTTATTGTGCCAATTAAAAGTGTAGATGTCATAACAGGAATAAAGTATTAGGTTTCTGCCTATATATTGTTTACATAGGTCATTGCTATTATTTGGTTCCCCCTAATCATGAGGTAATGGAAACCAATAGGGACACTGTAGGTTTGTACTGTAGAAACTGCTGCTCCAGAACCATTCAGATAGATGAATAGGCACACAAACAATATGAAAAAGCACGGAAATATGCCACGCCAAACAACCCAGAAAGCCTCAACAGCAGACACCACTGACACCACAGTGGAAGAAATGGCAGAGTATTTAGTCAGTTCATAGTTACACTGGTTTATGAGGTAAGAGATGATATAAAGACTGAAATTATAGATAACATACAAGAAGTGGAAGATCACTTAAATAAGGAGATAGAGACCCTGAAGAAGAATCAAATCGAAAAAATCTCAAAATGAAGGAATTATTGAACCAAATTAAAAATTCAATGCGAAGCACCACTAATAGATTAGATCACTTGGAATAAGATAGAGTTTCAGGCAATGAAGAAAAAGAATATCATCATGATAATAAAGTTGATCATTGAGATGTTAAGAGACCACGAACAGAATTTTCAAGAAATATGAAATAACATTAAAAGGCCAAATCTAAGATTCATAGATATAGATCAAGGCTCTAAAAAACAAATTAAAGGAATGCACAATATTTTCTTTCTTTCTTTTTTTTTTAAAGAGAGAGGGAGAGAGAGAGAGAAAGACAGACAGAGAGAGAGAGAGAATTTTTTTAATATTTATTTTTCAGTTCTCGGTGGACACAACATCTTTGTTTGTATGTGGTGCTGAGGATCGAACCCAGGCCGCACACATGCCAGGCAAGTGCGCTACCACTTAAGCCACATCCCCAGCCCTGCACAATATTTTCTTTTTTTTTTAAATTGTAGGTAGACATATATCTTTATTTTATTTTTTTTATTGATTGTTCCAAACATTACAGAGCTCTTGATAAATCATCTTTCATACATTTGACTCCATTGGGTTTTGAACTCCCATTTCTACCCCAAATACAGATTGCAGAATCACATCTGTTACATACTCACATTTTTACCTAATGGCATATTAGTGACTGTTGTATTCTGCTACCTTTCCTAACCCCTACTATCCCCCCTCCCCTCCCCTCCCACCTTCCCTCTCTGCCTCCTCTGCTGTTGTTCAATTCTCTCCCTTTTTCCCCCTCCCCCTTGCCCATCATAACCTCATATACTTTTGTGTATCATTGAAGGTCTCCTACCATTTGCATATCCTTTCCCTTCTCTCTCCCTTTCTCTCCCCCCATTCGTCTTTGTTTACTGTTAGTCTTTTCCTCATGCTCTTCCTTCCTGTTCTGTTCTTAGTTGCTCTCTTTATATCAAAGACAACATTTGGCATTTGGTTTTTAGGGCTTGGCTAGCTTCACTTAGCATAATCTGCTCTAATGCCATCCATTTCCCTGCAAATTCTATGATTTTGTCATTTCTTAGTGCTGCATAATACTCCATTGTATATAGATGCCACATTTTTTTATCCATTCATCTATTGAATGGCATCTGCACAATATTTTCAATGAAATAATGTCAAAAAGTTTCCCAAATGTTAAGAATATCATGGAAAATCAAATACAAGGGACATATAGCACTCCAACTATACAAAATTACAACAGACCCACTCCAAGTCATATTTATTATGAAAATGCTTAACATGCAGCATAAGGACAGAAGTTTTGAAAGCTCTTAGAGAAAAACAATATTCAAAGGTAAACCAATCTGGATCTCAGACAATTTTTTTAAGCCAAACCCTAAAAGCTAGGTCTTGGAATAATATATACCAAGCTCTGAAAGAAAATAGATGCCAACCAAGAATAAGATATTCAGGAAAACAAAGCTTCAGAATTGAAGATGAAATAAAAACCTTCAACAATAAACAAAAGTTTAAAAAAATCACAATGAGAAAGCCTGCACTACAAAACATACTAATAAGATGTTTCATGATGAAGAAATGAAGAATAAAAGTAAAAAATAAAACCAGCAAAAGGAAGAACCATACTAGAATAAATAGGCAAAGGAAAATCTAATTCAATTTAAAAACTAGAAATATATAAAAGTGACAGAAATGAAAATCATCTTAATAATAACACTGAATGTTAATGGACTCATCAGTCAAAATACATAGGAGGGCAGACTGTATTAAAATACAAGACCCAACAATGTTATTTCCGAGAGACTCACCTCATAGGCAAAGACATCCACAGACTGGAGGTGGAAGGATGAGAAAAAACATACCACTCATATGGATCTTGTAAACAAGCAGGGGTTTCTATTCTCATATCAAAATAAAGTGGACTTCAAGCCAAAGTTAATCAGAACGGGCAAAGAAGGTCATTTCATACTGCTTAAGGGAACCATACAACAACAGGAAATAACAGTCATAAATATTTATGGCCCTCAAAATGGAGCATCTATGCATATCAGACAAACCCTTCTCAATATCAAGAATCAAATAGACCATAACATAATAACACTGGGTGACTTTAACACACCTTTCTCATTACTAGATAGATCTTCTAAACAAAAACTTAATAAAGAGCTTCAGAACTAAAAATTACAATTAATAATTTAGACTTAACATAAGTTTAGAATATTTTATCTTTCAATACCTGAGTACGATTTTTTTTTCTCAGCAGCACATGGAAAATTTTCTAAAAAAGACCACATGTTAGGCTATAAAGCAACTTTTTGCAAATACAAAAAAAAAAAAGATAATATTGTGCATTCTATCAGACCATAATGGAGTGAAATTAGAACTATAAGATAGAGACTAAATAAATCACTATTGAAAGATGAATGGATAACAGAAGAAATAAGAGTGAAATAAAAAATTACTTAAGAGCAAATGAGAATAGAGATATAATATATCAAAATATCTGGGATACTATGAAGACAGTTCTAAGAGGAAAGTTCATAGCATTGAGTTCATACATTAAAGGAATAGAAAGATAGCAAATAAATAATCAAACATTATATCTCAAGGCCCTATAAGAGGTAGAACAAACCAATATCCAAATCAATAAAAGAGAAGAAATAATTAAATACACACAAAACCCCACAAAAATCCTTATAGAACTCATTAATGAATTCAACAAAGTAGGAGGATACAAAATTAACATCCAGAAACCAATTTCATTCCCATATTTTGATGACAAAACAGTTGGAAAAAAGTAGGAAAACCCATCCTATTCACAATAGCTTCAAAAAATTAAAATAATTGAGAACCAATCTAACAAAAGAGGTGAAAGACTTCTACAATCAAATCTACAGAATAAAGAAATAAATTAAGGAAGACTTTAGAAGGTGAAAAGACCTACCATGTAGTTGGATAAGCATAATTAATATTGTCAAATTGTCCATGCTCCTGAAAGCATTGTACAGATTAAGTGCAATTTCCATCAAAATTTCAATTTTTTTCATAGAAATAGAAAAAGCAGTCATAAAAATTCATATAAATAAGGGGCCCAGAATTGCTAAAGCAATTCTCAGAAAAGTGAAGCAGGAGGCATCACAATACCAGAACTTAAATTATACTGCAGAACTATAGGAACAAAAACAGCATGGTATTGGCAACAAAACAGGTAAGAAAACCAATGGAACAGAATAGAAGACACAGAGATAAACCCATATAAATACAGTAACATCATATTAGACAAGGGTGCCATAAACATACATTGGAGATATGATAGCCTCTTCAAAAAAAGGTGCTGGGAAAACTGGAAATTGTATGCAATAGAATGAAGTTGAACCCGGAATCTCTCCTCTGCACAAAACTCAACTCAAAGTGAGTCAAAGCCCTAGAATTTGGACCAGAAACCCTGCACTTACTAGAAGAAAGCGTAGGGTCAACACTCCAACATATTGGCTCAGGAGCTGACATCCTTAACAAGACTCTTTAAGTGCAAGAATTAAAATCAGTTAACTAACAAACTGGATAGCATCAAATGGAAAAGCTTCTTCACAGGAAAGAAAACAATCAAGATCATGTAAGAGAACCTACAGAATTCGAGAAAATATTTGCCACCTGCACCTCAGATAGAGTGTTAATTTGCAGGACATATATAAAAAACTAAAAAAGCTTAACACCAAAACAAAACAAACAAACAAACAACAAAAATCCCCCAAACAACTGAATCAATAAATGGGCAAAGGAACTGAACAGACACTTCTCAGAAGAAATATAAACGGTCAAAAAATACATGAAAAAACACTCAACATTTCTACCAATTAGAGAAATACAAATTAAAACTGTGATGAGTTTTTTATTCACTTCAGTCAAAATGGCAATTATCAAGAATACAAGTAAAGATAAATGTTGGTGAGAATGTGTGGGAAAAGCAACACTCATATATTATTAGACTCAGTGAAACTGAGTCTAGACTGCTTTCTAGACTGGGTAGCCACTCTAGAAAGCAACATGGAGATGCCTCAAAAAAAATTGGAATGAACCACCCTTTGGCCCAACTACCCCACTCTTCAGTGTATATCCTAAAGATTTAAAATCAGCATATTAGCTGGACATGGTGGTGCATGCCTATTATCCAAGCAGCTCGGGAAGCTGAGGCAGGAATATTTTGAGTTCAAATCCAGCCTCAGGAACTTAGTGAGACCCTGTCCCTAAATAAAATATTAAAAAGAGTTGGGGATGTAACTAAGTGGGTAAGTGCCCCTGGTTTTGATTCTTAGTACTCCCCCACCCCCAAATCAGTGTATTTACAGGGACACAGCCACTTCAATGTTTGTAGCAGCTCAATTCACAATAGCTAAACTATGCCATCAATCCAGTGTCCTTCAACAGCTGCACAGATAAAGAAAATGTGGTATAAACAATGAAACACTACTCAGCCATAAAGAAGAATAAATTTATAATATCTACCAGTAAATGGATGGATTTGGAGACTATCATGTTAAGTGAAATAGGCCAGTCCCCAAAGGCTAAAGGTCAAATGTTTTCACTGAAAATGTAAAAGCTAACCCACAATACAGGGCAGAATTGATGGGAAGCATGGATATTCAGTAGATTAGTCAAAGGGGAATGAGGGGAAGGTAGCAGGGATAAGAAAAAGAAAGACAGTGGAATGAATCAGAAAGAACTTTCCTATGTACCTCAGTGAATCCCACCATTGTTTACATCCATAAGAATGGGGTCCTAATTAGAATAAAATATATTCCATGCTTGTATAATTATGTCAAAATAAATTCTACTGTCATGAATAACTAAATAGAACCAATAAAAATAAAATATATTACCCAGGCTCAGTGGCACATGCCTTGTAATCCCAGCAGCACCGGAGGCTGAGACAGAAGGATCACAAGTTCAAAGCAGCCACAGCCTCAGCCTCAGTGAAGAGCTAAGCAACCCTGTCTCTAAATAAAATATGAAATACGCCTGGGGATGTGAATCAGTGGTTGAGTGAATCTGAGTTCAATCTTACTTTAGACAAACATATTCCTAAACTAACCAGTGTAATCATTATTTACATTTTAAAATTTCAGTGTGAATTAATTTAGCTATTTTTTCCTTTTAAAAAAATCACATTTATACTTAAGAAATAATTGTAGACATTGAAAGGAAATGATGCTCTATGTTCATAGCACAGAAGTAATTTTCTGTGAAAACTTAAAGCTAGTTCTGGGTGTAATATTGAAAAGCAGCACTTTGGAGAGGGGCACTGGGAAGAAAAAGGCATTGGAGAGGAGCTGACAAACTAGGAAGCAAGCTTTCTGTGAGCTAGGAAGCATACTGTGGTCAGTAAGAGAACCGCGATTCAGATCCCCTCCTTTATAATTATGCAACCATCACACATGCTCATTTACTTGCATGTAAAATGGTCAATGTATCAATAAAAGAGGGATCAAAGGCTTAAAACTGTAAGAAATCAAATTTTGCTAATTACCACTAGGAGCAGGAGTTGCTGTAGACCTTCAGAGAGGAATTATTGCTCTTGCCTGCACTTTAATAGCATAGCTTTTTTAGTCTATTAAAAAAAAGTATTGCTTATTGTTATTATCACTATTTCAAAAATAAATCAAGTAAAGCAACTGCCTTTAGGAAATTTCTACAGGATTGAAAGAAAGAAAATACATGCTGAATTAGATAGAATGTTGAAAGACAATTTCTGTTCATTAAAAAAGGTATGAATAACTTGCTTTGAGAAGTGAGAAAAATGGAATGTCACAGCTAAGGATATATTGAAAAGTTTCTTGGAACAATAGATATCTCCTCTGAGTTACCTCAATTTCATCACTTTATTTGGGCAAGTAATTGAAAAATGTTAATTTCTCTATCATTGCTTTATTTAAGACCAGATTTATACTTGACAGCAGTTGAGTAATTAAATTTGTTATTTTTATTTTGGGCATATATTTGTCTTCTCTATCTGTCTAAAAATAAGACCCTAAACTATGCCCTATGTACATCCTTTTTGATAATATATGGAGGAGCAAAGTTTTGGGGGATAGTGGTAGTCTTGAGTTAGCAAAGTAAGACATTTCAGTACATTATCATTCCATGATATTTTGTACTAAAAAAAATGTTAATGGTAGAGAAAAAATGGCATTTAACTAACTAAATATTAAGTTAGAAACTGGCTTGTGATACATATCTAAGACCTTTTTTAATGTGTTAATTTTTATTCTAAGGGAAACAGTGTCATACAAATGATTTTTTAATAACTGTATTCTATAATGCTGATTTGAAATGTGCAGATAAAAAGCCATATCAGGTAATTTCTGATTTATATCCCTTTTTCTTTTTAATAGAACAAATTTTCCATAGTACATCATACACAAACATAATCAGGAACAAGAGAATCTCCATGGCAGTCTCCATCAATATCTAACTCCCATTTTGCTCATGAGTAAGGTCAGTATAGAAACCTGGATTTACCTTTTCTGAATTGGTCTTTAACATGTTTTTATGTGCCTAAATTCATATTGCATCTTTTGTTATTCATTGTTATGTTGACTAATGTATTTTGTTTAATTCTTAAATATATAATGAAACATCTAAATCCAGATCATTTATTTTTGCCAGTTTGTCATAACTCATCTATTTATTTTCCAATTTTGTTTCCTTACATGCACATTTGCAACATTTCACTTTTCTATTTAGCTGGGCAGACATATAATAAAATTTGAAATGTGATGTTCCCAGAATATCACTATAATATCACTATATTCCCAGAATATAGTGGGTTTTTAGAGTGTCAATCTCTCTTTACACTGCATGTTTTCAAATCTAATGCTTCATCTGCTAAAATCTCTCTCAACACAAACCTCTCCTGTGCAGGTCTGTAAATTACATGTTCCTGTGGCCAGGTATGTGGAGGAGGATTATGGATATAACCCCATTAAACAACTTTCCTGCTTGGAAAAGATACTAATGACATTGACTTTCAGATGTTAATAGGCTGACTAACTTGGAAGCCAGTAATCTCAAGACTCCAGAATGTTTTCATTGGAATCATGAAGGCTAACAATGTGTTATAAGCTTTGGGAACAGTGGGACCACATTCCTATTGCTAAAAAAATTAAAATTACTGGGAAGCATTACTCTCTGTGGATTTCGGGAATCCTGTTAGGGATTTGCTCCTATCTTGCCAATATTTTTCTGTTTTATTTCTAATGTTACAGGAAAAAAATATGCCTATCACTGCATTTGACTAAAAATCAACAATTACGCAACACAATTTAGTCAACATTTTTGCTGCTATAACCAATAGGCCTGACAAGAACAATCTTAGAGGAGGAATGTTTTATGAACCTGATGGAGGAAAGCAGCTCAGGACATGATAATTGGGAAGTAGAGATTCTTCTGTTTACCAGGAACAAAATGTATATCCCCAAAGCGTGGTCCCAATGACCTGTCTTCTCCAGCCACATTCTACCTGCCCATGGTTACCACCCAATCAACACATTCAGCTGAATTAATGCACTGGTTCAGTTAAAGCACTTCTAAACTTTCTTGCACTGTCTAACACATGAGCTCTTGGGGGACAACTCATATCTAAACTATAATAACAAATCAAAAGCAGATATTAATTGATTGATTGAGGGCTTTTCTGAAATTATCCATCATTATGCAAACTATTGTGATTATTTGGTTTAGTTGTACAATATGATTCTTAAGAGATAGTTACCTTAATTGCATCTGTTGCAGCCAAATTGAACAGAAGTAATAATACCTTGAATTGAGAGGAAATCACAGGCTTTGATTATGAAAAAGAGCTGTTTACGTTAGTGTTCTCTTTCCCTAAAGGTCTAATATGAAAAGTGGTGCTAGAGGGATATTTTAAATTATTGTCTCAGATAAATACATATTAGTCTGTCATTTTGATGTTTTGGACATATATTACATACTTCGTTTGCAAGAGTGGGAAAGTGATAAGTGAAATGATAAGTGCCTTATTTTTTCTTTTTTGAATATTCTCCGCCTATGGTAATAACACCTTTGCTTATGGCTTTTTTTTTTAATGTTGTTTACTCTGACGTTTTCTGAAGATAAAGAGAAATAACAGAAGCTAATCACCTGTTTCAAAAATAGTGAACTGACACACACAAAAAAATGAAGTGTGTAGATTAGATGAACAGGGAAGAAACTCAAACTTTAGTTTTGTATTAATAGTATAAGCTAGGAAATGGATTAGGGAACTAAAATTTGTGATTGAAATTTAATTTAATTAATAAATCATAAAATTATTGCTATGTGACTTTTGGAAACTACTAATAATAGATAATACCACCTATTTCTAATCTAAATTGTATTCAGTTTCTTATTTACTTCCTTTCTTACTTTGCTTGGTATTAGTTGCTAATTTCTCCTTCACCCAATGGTGAACTAAATTCTTCCCCTTTATGTCTTTCTGTTTTTCTACCTGTGATTTCTTATTGAAATATCCTCACTTTATAGGCATAAAAGTATTGCATCAGTAGGCTTGGAAAAATATTTGCCTATAATTCTGATACAGTAAAGAGTATGTGAAATTTTAGTCATGTCCAACAACATGTTTTATAGAAACTTACAACTATACAAGGATGAATGGAAGTCATTTGTAATTCTAAAGGCATAATCTCTCTTAAATTTTATTTTTTAAAATAATCCTATGATAGTAGCTAAGTCCTTTTATTTCTGCTTCATATTTATAAACTTGTATCTTAATTTCCCTCTTTATGATCTTGATTATAATTAATGCTGAGAAATAATGGATTTTTGTTTCAATGATTTGGTTTTTTTGTTTATACACTTAAAACTGGATATTAAAGTCTACTTGTAGAGCCAAAACTAGAATTTTTGAACCTTGTTATTAAAGTAAGTATATCAAATGACTTATTGTTTTCTTTATCCATATATTTTTCCACTTGTTTTGAGAGTTTATTAGGGGAAATTACTATGTATTATATATACTCTTTCAATGAAAAACTGAGATCTAACTTCCATTCATTTCTTCAAACATATTTATTGAGTGCTCTTTATGTGTACTTTAGATCTGAAAAAAATAGTACAAACTTCAAACTGATATTTATACTCTATATAAGGATTTATGTTATTGCAATCAGTAACCTGTGTTTTTTTTTTTATTCAAAGATAGGAGATTTCTTGTCAGGCAAAATTCAAAGAAACATATAGTTTATGTGAATTCCCACCTAAGTCTATTTCAGAAAGAAGTACATTACAATTTGGGGGCAGGGAGATGCTGGGGATTGAACTCAGGGGCACTCAACCACTGAGCCACATCCCTAGCCCTATTTTGCATTTTATTAGAGACAGTGTCTCACCAGTTGCTTAGCACTTTGCTAAACTGCTGAGGCTGGCTTTGAACTTGTGATCCTCCTGCCTCAGCCTTGCCGAAGCCAAGTGCCAATGACTCGGCTTGGCACAGAATCACGAGCCACCACACAGCTCTGTAGGTTCAAACAGCAATTCTTTATTCCGGATCTCACACCAGCCTCCACACATGTTCAGGGGCAGTCTCGTTCTGCCGCACACTTCACCTACTCCACGAGGCTTTTTCCAAAATCCCATTTGAATCTCACGAGAACTCAACGGGAACAAGCAACAGGAACACCCTAATCCCAGCAGCAATAATCTTCAACCTCAACTTCCCTAAAACCCATATTCTTAAACCGGGAAACGCCTTAAACCGGGAACACCCTAAGCCCAAGGACCGGGATACTTCCTCAAACCTGCAGGATACTTCCTCAAACCTGGATCCACCCTCGATCACCTTGAGCAGGGTCATCTTTCTCAAACACACAAGCAAGGTCACAGCAAATTTCCAAGGCAAGTCCATTTAACATGGGGTACACTGGCAAGGATTACGATGCGTCAATACCTACTTGGTAATGGCCCTCAGCATCTCCCCCCTTCTGATTAATTAAACAACAAGCAATGTGGCTTAGGACCGTGCCTGGTAGGTTGTCCAATTCAACATGTGGTTCTTACCCGTCATGGGAGAGCTGACCTTTGGGCGTCAACTTCCTGTCTTAGGTTGAATCCACTGCAACCAGATCAACCCGTCACTGACTACCGGTCCAGCATTCAGCCATGCTTGTGGATAGGCCTAAGCACCAGTGGGGGGGTGAGGTTCTTGCCTCACCTCTGTTGGCCCCCAAATTTTAGACCATCACTAGTAGAAGGGAGGAAGACACAGAAATGCCAAGACACCAAGCCAATTGACGGCTCCTTTGGAAAAATTGCGTCACTGGTGACACCATCAGCAAAGATGCCAGTGTTACCACAATTAACATGGGGTGCGCTGGCAAGGAAATTGCATCACTGGTGACACCATCAGCAAAAATATGCCAGCAGTACCACAATTCGCTGCACCAGACGATAGTTCACAATGCATGCAACTGATATATAGTCCAGGCAAGTTCTGCAGGCAGTTCAAAGTGGAAGAGTCTATCAATATGTCCATTTCCTCCCAAAGTAAATCAAGTCCTTGATTGAGCATTACTTGTTGAGTTATATTCATTGATGCATCAGTTTATACAGTTTACTGTGATCATAGAAGCTGTAGTTTGGTTTTCTTAGTCTTCACAGGCACTGGGATGGAGATGGGAATTCTGGCAATGATGTTAAAGAGACATTATCCTGAACAGAATTATTAAATATAATGAAAAGGAAAAGTGAAAGTAAACAAACAGATCTGTTAATCACTTTTAAAAACAATAGCAAGCAAACAGATCTGTTAACCACCTTTGAAAACAATCATTAACAGCTGTTTACCTAATTTAGATTAAACCACTTAAATCACGTGAATAAAAAAAAAAAAATTCGGATCCATTTTTTCATGAGCGCTCCTCAAATAATATGGACATACACACATACTGACATGCAACACAAAACAGTACACACATAACATACAACACATAAGACAATAATAAGTAAAGGCCTTGTAGCTATACCTAAGTGAAATCTCCATTGCAATGTTTAAAAACTCCACAGTCAAAAAATAAAACACAGTCAAAAAACAAAACTGATCAGAAAAACATTAACCTAGGTTTGTATGAGCTCAAAAAATAAAATAGAACTTTATGATGTGGGAAAAATGCAATAATAAAATAGATATTGAAAAAAAGCACCGTGGTTAATCACTGTCGCAGATGTAAGAATAGCCAAGCTGGAGCTCTGGATATCAGCTGTTATGGATTTCAGTCAAATCATCTTCTTTTTCTGTAGAAATTGTTTTGGTTAACCTCTCTGGAATCCAAATCGGCTGCTGTTCTTCCTGTGGGAACACACAAACGGAACCCCGACTCCAGACAATAACTGGGTCGGGACCTTTCCATTGTCCTGTTAGAATATCTTTCCAAAGTACCTTAGGCTTATGTACATTTTTCGGATACATATGTCTTTCCGCAGCACTAAGTCCTGATGAATCCAAATTTAGAAAGTTTAGAGTAAAAAAGGGTTATTTTAAGTTTATCTTTGGGGGATATATACCCCTTTAAGATCCTTTTAAATTTAAGTCTTTCAAAAGCATTCTGCCTTAGTTTTAGAATTACTTTAATCCTTTTAATTTTTAGATGTGGTTTTAAACCATAGTTGTCTTAGCCTTTTGCATTTTCTATCTGAAATACCTTTACTTGACATTTTCAATCTTATTTCTATATTCTAGTTTTCTTCTAAGGTTTTTATATTTACCCTTAGTTGCTTTTTTCCTCTCCTAGTTTTCTTGTTTCCTATTTTGTGGGTTTAAAATTCTTGTCTTTCTACATCTTTATTATCTTCCTATATCTTTATCTTTCTATATCTTCTCTCTTTTTTTTTTACCTTTCTGTACTTCTGTTTTTGAAGTTTTCCACTTCAAATTTTTAATCTTCTTTATCTAAATATTTTATCTTATTATCTTCCAGTTTTCATGGTTTTTTTTCATCATGAAGGCATCTTAACCACCTTCAATTTAACCTTTTAAAATCTTTTGTAACATACTTAGACATTTTACAACTTTTTACTTTACCACAAAGATTATCTCATCTCCCTCTTTTTAAGTACATTTTAATAGTTTGATGAGTAAAGCAATCTTTTTTTTTTTTTCCGCCATGAAGGTATCTCGACCACTTTCAAATTAATCTTTTAAAGCCTTTCAATTATCATCTATACTGTACTTTTAAATGTACTTTTTTCACTACCTACAGCTTTACTCTTTAAAACGAGGCTTAGATTCTGTTTAAATCGCTTAATATTAGTTTACATGGCTGCCCTTCAACCAAAGGCTCTTTTTTACTCCATTGAGAAGCTTTGTCTCAATCTGCCATGTACAAATATCTTTTTCTTCTTTCTTCCTTTCTTAAGCTTTTAAAGTAAGTCTAGTTTCCTCAAAATCTTTTTAAATGGCATTTGACAACTTTTTACTTTACCACACAAAAATTATCTCATCTAGAAACATTTCTTTTTCCTTTAACCTTTTATATTAAAATATATTTCCACATCTTAAATATTTTTATATCTCTTTTCTAGCTATTAACCCTTTTTATAAATTCACATTCTGAAACAACCCTTATAAAATTACTCCACTTTAATAAGATGAAATACTTTCATGTTTTTTAAGGTACTATTATGCTGTAATTGAAACCCAACTGAAACTTCTTATACTATTTGTATATAAATTACACATGATAGAATCTTAACACTCAGTAACCTTGTTTCAGCAAAGACACAGACCAAAGCAATATTAAACCTTTTTCCATTTACCAATTTATGCAAACACACATAATGTTTAAATATATTACCTTATGGAACTTAATAAGTAAAGAGTACTTGATTTCATATTTAGTGGTTGATATTTTAACACTTTAGCTTGGTAATTAATCAGATGTCTGTAAAAACCAAGATCTTAGACAAGCGTAATAAACAGAACTAGCCATCTCTTTCTTGTTGAAGAAAAATCCTTCTACAGGATACCATG
This sequence comes from Urocitellus parryii, assembly GCF_045843805.1. Classification (NCBI taxonomy): domain Eukaryota; kingdom Metazoa; phylum Chordata; class Mammalia; order Rodentia; family Sciuridae; genus Urocitellus; species Urocitellus parryii. Next base: position 40,034,362 of record NC_135536.1, read on the forward strand.
ATGGTCCCATTGATATACTTAATAACTCGTCTTTAAAAAGCCATGGGCCACATTTTTGTATTATATCAACATATGTCCTAGCTGTTCTTGGTCTCACTGGGGTGCCTCCTTCCTCTAACAATTTCTCTTCCTTGGAGGCGAACAACTTCAAACCTTGAGTCAACCATTTTCCCCAGTTTGCCTGAGAAAGTTCTAGGAACAGGCAACTTGAAATAAAAACAAAATAAATCACAACAAGAACACATTGTTTTTTGAAATGGTCACCCATTTTTTTGCTCTCCTTCGGGAGGGAGCAAATTCACTTACCCCCAAGCTTCAGACATCCCGAGTACGGGCCACCATTTGCCGATGTCTTGGGGGGGCACCAGAATCAGGAGGCACCACTCAGCTCTGTAGGTTCAAACAGCAATTCTTTATTCCGGATCTCACACCAGCCTCCACACATGTTCAGGGGCAGTCTCGTTCTGCCGCACACTTCACCTACTCCACGAGGCTTTTTCCAAAATCCCATTTGAATCTCATGAGAACTCAACGGGAACAAGCAACAGGAACACCCTAATCCCAGCAGCAATAATCTTCAACCTCAACTTCCCTAAAACCCATATTCTTAAACCGGGAAACGCCTTAAACCGGGAACACCCTAAGCCCAAGGACCGGGATACTTCCTCAAACCTGCAGGATACTTCCTCAAACCTGGATCCACCCTCGATCACCTTGAGCAGGGTCATCTTTCTCAAACACACAAGCAAGGTCGCAGCAAATTTCCAAGGCAAGTCCATTTAACATGGGGTACACTGGCAAGGATTACGATGCGTCAATACCTACTTGGTAATGGCCCTCAGCACAGCCTCTGGAGCCACTGGGGTTACAGGTGTGTGCCACAGAGCCCCGCTTACATTACATATTTTAAAAGCCAAATTTCTCCCCTGTTTCTGCCTCTGTGTCCTTCCACCCCAGCAATGTAAGCATGGGTCTACGAGGACCATGATTTCTGTGGAGGTCCCAGTGCTGGTGGTCATCCTCTGACTAAGCATGAAGAGAGGAACAGGAGATATTTGGCTATGACCATTACTTTCTCTTGAGAGAAGTTCTATGTGTTAGTTAAACCAAATGATAAGCTATAAGATAAAAATATCTGAAGTTACCTAGACTATATGTGAAGTTAATGGTGATTCGCTTTGCCAGTCATTTTTTTCCCCCCACAAGAGCTCTAACTTTAAATGCTGGACTTTTCACTTAACAGATACGTGATGAAATGGGTAGGCTATTCTGTGACTGGTATAAAAATATCCCATTTGAGATCTTTCCCTAAATTTATAAACAATGATTTGAACATGGGTATGGCATATAATAAATATGCTTCCTTGTGGTAATAAGAATGAAAATGAACATGTTTCTTAGCATTTGACAGTGCTAAAATCTGGAAGGCTATTTTAGAGTTCATCTGTTCTAATCTCTTGGCCACTAGAAACTGTCTGTTTCTAAGATCTCAGATAACTTTTTATTGACCACTTCTATAAACAGGAAGTTCATAATCTACAGAAAAAAAAAAACTTAAAAAAATGCATCCTAACAAACTCATGTCCTTAAAACTTCCTGTCACTTAAAAAATTCTTATCTCTGGAATAATTTACATTTATTCCATACATATAAAATTAATTAAACTGAAAAAAAAAAACTTTAACTGCTGTTGTCAACACATTTGCCTGAATTTCTGTACATTTTCTATTTTGCATTAGGCCCAAAATACAGTCAACAATAATTTTGTAATTTTTTTTTCCTCACTTCTCTGAAATAATCTTGGTGTACACCTATAAACTATTTAAAGTGCCAGGGTGATCTTAAGTCATGTTCTCTATCCTGGAATTGTCTGTTTTTCATGTTTGTTTTAAGATTTTCGGTATAAAGTGAATTTGGAGAAGATTCATAATAATTTTATCCTCTCTTTGCTCTTATACTGAAAAGATCCAAGAGAGGCCTTTCGGTTGTCCTAGCTTTACAAATTCTGGACTTGCTCTGTGAAGGTAAGAACTAATTCCAAGATTCTGACTTCTTGCCTAAATTACATAATAGGACTTCATAAGTTTTGAATTCTTGTCAAGATGGGCCTACACTTGGTACCAGTTGTGTGGAGTTACATTTTTTTCCTGTAACATGTGCTTCTATTGGTCAACATCTTGACCTACATTGTTAGTAATTTTAATCTTTCAAAACTGGGCTAGTCCTCAGCCTGACAAAGTTGGTTAAAATATTATTCATTTATTTTATGCATGTCTTTATTGCTAAAGCTGAAATTCCATTAAAAGGAAGCATACTTATAAGACCCTCATTCCGAAGCACTAATCTAGGTATACCCAGAACTTATGTCCCCTTTAACTATAACAAATTCTTGGTCTTAATTGGATGTCGTGCCTTAATGCTGTTGTTCATTTTCCTTTTTAGGTACAAGGATTGCAGTAGGTACCAGATAGTTGAGCTTCAGGCCACTCTTTCTGTTTTAATGGAAGACAATGTTTCCTTGTCTTTCTTCTTTATCTGCTAAAAAATTTTTAAAAAGACAAAACAAGAAAGATTTTCATTCTTATTGTAGGACTCTGTAAAATCTTCATCTTTAAAGAATTTTCTTTTTGAAAATTTGTTTCAGTCTTTCATGGATAATTTCCTCTATCTTATTAGGATCCCTTTATCCACCATAATAAATCAGATAGTAGAACATTGTCCCTTAAACCTGTTCTCTTCCTGCATCAGGGCGACCAGCACATATTTATAGCCCACATCACTGATATCTGCCTTAGGCAGGAAGGACTGATGCAGGGGATATCTTGAAGGTCAGTGGAATAATAATCTCACTGTTTCCTTGTGGGTAACATCAAACTAGAGTCCTTTGTGGTTTCCCCTGGAGTGTCTAGGAGACTTTTTCCCTAAATCTTGTCATAGCATTCTACTTATTCACTTCAGCTCTTTACTGGAAGCTTTTTGGCATGCTGTTTTTACTTCTCCCTGATCATTTTTCTTTTCCCTTCCTGCTAACTCTGCTAACCCTTTAAGTCTTAGAGGTTTGTAGCCATTTGCTTAGGCAGACACTATTAGAGTTCTTCAATAGTAACATAACACACACACACACACAAATACTGGCTAAGCAATTATTCTTTCTTTCTTTGTCCCAAATGAACATTGGATTAGAATATTTTTTACCCTCAAATTATTGGTTAGAAAAATTATTGAAACTATACAAATCTTGGGTATGAGTGGTAATGGTAGTGAATGCTTTGGAAATAGATATAAATAGAGATAATTTTTTGGTATCTTTTATAAATTATATAGATGCAAGAAGCTTAGTTGACTTTTTCCAGTTTCAGGGATAGAAATACTTATATCATAAATAATAGAATTAAGAAGAGTATTTTCAAGTGTATAGAACTGGATCAGAATACCCATCTAGGAAATTGTATAATCATCTTTAATTTTCCCTAGAGCTATATATATTCCTGGGTGTGTATGTGTGTATGTATTTATTTATTTATGCATTTAAGTTCTATAAGCCAATTGCTATTCCAAATGAGGATCATACAAATATCTTCCATAGGAGGTCCTGTGTATATTTAAATAAAGCAGTTGAACATGTTGTGATTAATGTTAACATAGGGGCATAGGTGGATACACATTCAGTATATACTTTTTCTTCCTCACATTACTTTATGTTTTAGATCTAGGAATGTTCCCTGAAAAGCTTATGTGTTAGTCAATGCAGCAATATTCAGAGGTGAAAAGACTGTGTTATGAGAACTGGAACCCCATCAGTAGATTAATCCATCTAATGGATTCATGATTCAAAAGGAATACTGGGTGGGTAACTTTAGGAAGATGGTCACTGAGGAGCATGGCGTTGGGGATTATATCTTGTTGCTGGCTCCTTTCTCTTGTTCTCTACCTCCCAGTTGCCATAAGCTGAACAGATTTCCTCCACTGTGTCTTTCTGGGATGATGTTATGCCTTGCCTCAGGTTCAGAACAATGGAATCCATTGACCTTGGGTTGAACCTCTAAAACCATGAATCTAGAATAAACTTTTCTTCTGCTAAGTTATTCCTGTCAGGTATTTTTGTCACAGTGTCAAAAAGCTGACAAACACACAATACTTATTGACCATATGCTTCCTTTTAAAGGATAGATATAGCTTGTTAATGCTAGTTTAAGGGTAAACAGCCTCATGTTGAATTTCTCATTAAGATTACATTCTTCCTTATTGTTTATGATAACTTTGTACTCTCTTCATTAAATATTTGCTTTTAGACATATTTTTATGTGTTCCTTTTTGATTTGTATATATGTCCAAGTTTTTTTCAGGTATTTTTAACATTTTATCATTGAATTGTTTTCTTATTGACATTTTACAAAAATTTTTGAGATGAGGTCTTCATATTTTTTCCAGTCTAATCTCAAACTCCTGGATTTAAGTAATCCTTCAGCTTTAACCTACAATTATCTGGGACTTCAGGTACATACCATTCTACCCAGACTGAAATTAAATTTTTCAGATATATCTTTTGTAAATATTTTTCTCCCAGGTTGTGGCTTATCCTCTTATTCTCTTGGTCATCTCTTTCTTAGAGAAAGAAATTATTAATTTTAACAAATCCAAACTATCAATTCTTTCATTTATAAATCATGCCTGTGATTTTGTACCTAAAAAGTCATTGCTAATTCTGAGACCATCTGCATTTTCTGTATTATCTTCTGAGAGTATTACGTGGTTTATCTTTATGAGTATGACTCATTTTGAGCTATTTTATGAAAGCATAAGGTCCATGGGTAGTTTCTTTCAATTAAATAATAGGGAATGAATAAATAGGGGTTTTTGGATATTTTTCAACTATAAAATTTAAAGTTGTTAGTACAAGAAGAGTCAAACATAGATATGGGTTAATCTGGTTCACTAGACAGCTTTGGTGAAAAAGTAAGCACATATTTACTGATAATTACATTCATCCTAATATCCTAATTGAAGCATACATATGAAATTTAAACCTTAAGTGAACTGCAAAAGTATACTTACCAGTTTTTTTAAGTCAGTAATAAACACAAGGGATTGCAATGATTTGAATATTGTTCTTGTACAACCTTATTATTTTCTGTATTCAGTTTTTAAGCAACTCAAGAACTTCCAAATGTGAGATTTTAGGATGAGTGGGTACTTTTTAATTCTAGGTCCATCCAGAACTTCATCTAAGGAACTATAAAATGAAGTCTAGAGAACTTAATTATTTGTACAGGGCCACATAGCTAATTTATGGCAAATATAGTAAAACAAGATTTCCTGATCTTCATCACAGTGACCTGTCCATAATATGGTTTAAAGTCCTTAGCTATCTGTATACTTCAATAATTCATTGATAAATTGTTTACTATTTTATATTATAGAAATAAGTTTTGACATGCATTAATTCATCTTATCCCTTCTCTATCCCTGATATTATCATTCTTATTTTCACACGTATGTTAGAACAGATTAATATTCCCAAGGTCATATAACTAATAAAGAATGAAGTCTGAATTTAAACCTTCCCTTTTGCTTGATTCTGAATCCCAACAACTTTGAATACATTATGTTAACTTCTTGAAATTTTAATTAAGCATTAGGATTATAACCTTCTGGAGGGCACCTTACTTAAGTCTTTGCCATGAGTCTTTCTCAGGGCATAAAAATAAAGACTAATCCAAATTATGGTTATTTTCTAGTACTGCTCCTATGTGAGGCTTTCCTTAGAGTGAGGCTCACACTAGGATATGTGTAATACTAAATGTTTGGGGTATGTGTGTGTGTGTGTGTGTCGTGTGTGTGTTTGTGTATTTATAGACACACTGAGCTTTGTGTGGTTGATTGCTTCAGAAGTGATTGACTCATTGCTTTATGCTCTAAACAGATTTTTATTGTACTTCTGTGTATGCATACACATATGAGAATTGTACTGATCACCTTTTTATCCTATCAAGAAAGTCTGAAATGCTGATCCAAGGCCCAATGTATAACTTTTCCTGGAATCTTACCATCAACTTTCAGAACAAAAAGTTGTCACTAGAGGTTTCTCAATGCCTATCTACTGCATTTCTGAATTAACAACAAATGCAGATTTGTCTTTGATGGCTCTTTTATAGCTGCATACAGCTGGAGAAAAACCAACTGCCAGGGGAACTCAATTTTCTTTATCATCAATTTGACATTGGTTAACAGATGGCTTCTGGATACCATGGTAGTCTTAATTTGTCTCTTTATATAGTGCTGCAAACACCCTTGGTTAATTGCCTGATTATTACATTTAATTCCTTGTCAACAATATATGTCCTTCTTTTGAAACATATCCTGGGACATAAGTTTTAAAGGGTGGGGATTTGAAGATAGAATTGAAACCATGCCTTTACAACATAAAGGGGCATACTTGAGGTTGAAAAATATGTCAAAACGTGCTCAGCCTTAATATCCACTAGGCTTTCTCTGAAGGATGTTTTTCCAGGATATAGTAGATTATCAAAAGCTAATGTTATAGAAACGACAGAAGTATGTAAATAAATAATAATCAGTGGGTACACTTGAGGGTTAAGTATATTTCTAATTGAACATTAATCTTAGATAAAGCACAATTGAAGTATTTTTTTCTTTTTCTTTTTGAATTTAAGATAGTAGGATTTAAACAAGAGAGTGAAAATTTTTCCGTTGTTTCCAAGGAAACATAAAGGTACAATTTATGATTCAAAGACTCTGTTGGCATTCCTTTCTGTGCTTTGAAAATCCCAAGAATAGAGGAAGCTTTAAAAATGTGTAGTTTGAGAGCTGATCCAATCAGAAAACAAAATACATATTATTACATACAATGTCACACACATATTTATATATTCATAAGGGAGAAAAATCCAATCTACTATAAAAAGAGTTCATTTGTTAACATGAAATCTCTATATGCTGGTCACCCTGATAGTGGTATATTGACCATGCAAGTATACCAACTAAAGCAACTTAATTTTGACTTTTAATCATAGGTTTGTTGTTTTCATTTCATTTCATTGTTAAATAGTAGGGTAGTTAAAAATGATGTAAAGTTATATTCTCCTAAAAAATAATTAGTGATGCCTATCCTGCCTAAAGTATGTAACTAAATTCAAAAGATGGATTTAGGTGGAGTTAGAAACCCCCCAACATGGTGTTCTTGCCATTATTATAGAAGATCTGAGCTAACCTTGCTAGAAAGAACTATTCTTTTGAAGTTTATGCTACCACCTGTGGTGAGTGGACATTCTTAGTAATTAAAATGTAGAATTACTGTTGCCAATTATAAAAGAAAATATCAAAATTTTAAGTGGATTTTATTAATGAGTGTTAAAATTTCATTTGGAGAAAGCTGTAGGTACTTGATCATTTCTTCTAAAACTCAGATTGGATATGTGACCTTGGAAATTAAGCTACATAATCAAATAGCTCATTCTAAGGAATGCCTAGAGTATCAAACTTCAGAACTTACTGTCAAGTAATAAAACATAATATAAACTGAGCTAACTCTATTGTGAAGTCTTTGTGAGTTGATTTAATAATGTATCTGTCCATTTTCTTTACATTCCTTTAATTTCACTTTTGCGTCTTTTACACATCCCATCTTTCTCAAACTTGGGAGAAAATGGTACTAATTTTTAACCTGTAGTGTGCAAATATTGTAAAATAGAAAAATGAAAAAATGGATTTAGAAAGTTATTGGTTGAAATTCACATCCTAACATTTTCTACTTACTTCACATGAGAAAAGTCACATTGTATCTGAATTTCTGTCAGAAAATAGAACTAGTGGAACCTATCTTATAGGAATGCAGGAAGAAATAGATAAATTTCTATTTGGGTGCAGTGGTGCACGCCTGTAATCTCAGCTCAAGGCTAAAGCAGAAACATCACAGGTTTTAGTCTAGTCTCAGCTATTTAAATTATAAATAAATAAATAAATAAAATGGGCTGGAGATGTTCACAGTGTTAAAGTTCCCCTGGGTTCATTTCCTAGTACTGGAAGGTTAAGTTGACTTAATATCTTTATTTATTTTATATTTAGACATTCATAATGGTCAAAGTTTTTTGTAAATATTATTCTAACTGTATTTCTTACGTGTGAGCATGTTGCTTATTCACTCATCATTCTCAAAGTATTTTCTAATTTCCATTTTGAATTTTTAGCCCTTTAGAGATTTGAGTGTGTTGTTTAATTTCCATTATTTATAAAATTCTTCAATTTTCTTCTAATGTCAACCATTGTAGTCATAGAGAATACAGCTTTTATGATTTGTACCATTTTAACTTGTATGATCTCCATCATTTTAAATTTATTGAAGCTTGCTTTTTTGTCTAACGTGGTCATTCTTGGAGAATGTTGTATATGCACTTGAGAGGAATGTTTTTTTTTTCTTCCTGTTGTTGTGGATAGTTTTATAAGTGTCCATTAGGTCTTCTTGGTTTGTAGTATTGTTCAAGTCTTCTTTTTCCTTATCAATCTCCTGCCTAGGTTTTTTTTTTTTTATCCATTATTCAATTTAGGGAATTGAAGTTCCCAGCTGCTATTGTGGAATGCTCCCCTAATCCCTTCATTCATGTAAAACTTTGCTTGATATATTTTGGGGGTTTCATTGCTAAGTGTATTGATGCTTATCTGCTAGTCTGTTTGGTTAAAAAAAAAACTTACACTGGATAATTGATGAAGAATGGAAATTATTATTTACAGTTCTAGAGGTGAGAAAATTCAAGATCTAGCTGCTGGTATTGGTGTCTTCTGAAGGCTGCTCTCATGGTGTCTTCGGCAGCAGAAGGTGGACATGAGGGAACAGCCAAAGATCAGACCTCTTAGTGCAAAGCAATAGCAAATTCATATTGAAACTTTGGAAGTGATCGCTCAAACAATAACATCTTAAAATTTGTCTGTCTTCTCAAAGTATTTGTTCTTTTTTATTTTAAAGTATTCATTTTTCCCTAGTAGATAATTTGTCTTAAATCTATTGGGCCTGATATTCACATAGACACTTCAGTACCTTTTTAGTTATTATTTGCATAATAGATATTTTTCTATGATTTTACTTTCAAATGCTTTGTGTCTTTGTACATAAAGTATCTCTCTTGTAATTGGAATGAGTTGAAGCTTTTTATTATTTTTAACTCACTCTGTCCATTACTGCCTTATTTTATGTTTAATGTTAACAAATTTATTGTTTTTATTTTATTCTTGAGTTATTTTTAATGGTTATCATGTGGATTGCAAGTAGTATTTTAATTTTATACAATCTATTTTGGGTTAATATCAACTTAATTTTAATAATCTACGAAAACTTTGACTACAAAAACTGGATGTAGAACTCTTGATTTTTAGTCTTTTTCTTTCTTTGCGTTGAGTATATCATCCCACTGCCTTCTGTCCTTCATTATTTCTGATGCAGTCAGCTTTTAATCTTATTGAAGATTCCTTGCATGCGATAAGATATCTTCTTTCTGATTCTATGATTCTCTGTCTCTGTTTCTTTCAAAGTTCTCTTTGTCCTTTGTCAATTTGACCATGACATATCTGAAGGTGTGCACTTTTTGGTTTAACCTACTTGAAGTTCACTGAGCTTCTTGGATTTGTAGACTGCTGTTCTTCATCAGTTTTATTCATTTCTGGCCTTTCTAATATTTTTCCTTCCCTTTTATCCCTTCTTTCTTAGCTATTTTCTGTAGTTAGTATGCTTTATGGTGTCCCACAGTTATATACATTTTATTCTGTCTGTTCCTCAGAAATAGTCAAGAAATCTCAAACGATGTATGTTCCAGTTTGTGGATTCCTTCTGTCAGCTGAAATCTACCATTGAGAATTTCAAGTGAATTTTTAAGATGTCTTATTTAAGATTGGTTTATTTATATTATTTTTCTTCCTTGACTGATATTCTGTATGTGTGAGACATTGTTCTTGTATTTTAATTCTTCAGATATTGTTTCTTTTAGGTTTTTTTTAATATAGCATATTTAATCTTTTTTCTACTAGGTTCAATATCTAATTTTCCTCCTGGAAAATGTTGGCTCCTTTTATTTTCTTTCTTGTGTATGGCAATACTTTTTTGCTTCTTTGCATGTCTTATTCATGCATGTGTGTGTGTGTGCATGTGTATAAAAATGAAAACTTGTAACAATCCAAATAAAAGTTTTAGAAGGCAGATTCCTGTGTTTCCTTAGATTTTTGTTATTGTCACTGTCTAGTAACTTTTCTAAACTAATTATTTAAAGTCTGTATTCTTTTTTAAGTGTGGCCAAGGAAGCCTGTACTTCAGCTAACTTAGTGATCAGCTATTAATATTGGACTGAGATTTCCTTAAGTTCTTTGAACCAGTTAGTTTCATAAACTTTGCAGAAGGGCTTTGTGTATTGTGTGCTGGGTATGATTTCAACTCTCCTGGAGTTTACAATTATATTGTTCTTCATTTGCAGCTTGAACAAATCTCAAGGTCAGCTAGAGGTGAGAGTTCAGGGCACTTGCCAGTGTTTCTTCTCACACAGAGACACACAAAAACACAAACACAAGAATAGCTTGGAGTCTGTCAAAATTCCATGTGGATATTTCATTAAAGGAATTTTCTTTCATGTTTTTGGCTCTCCTCTTTGGTCCAGCTGATCTTACTGCCTAGGTAACTTCAGTGTTAAATAATTGGGCTGGTTTTTCTTTTGTAGGTTAATTTTTACAAACAGCACTGACTTGGGACTTTTGTCACTGAGCTGGATTCTAGTCAGTTGAAACAATGAAAAACCTTGTGTTGGAGACTTTTCCAAAATAAGGCAGAGAAGTCAAATAGAGAGGACTCTTTGGAAATGGGGTTTCATGGAAGCTGCACTCTCATTATTTTGTCCTCTCAGTGGTTGTTAGGCTGCTAGATTTTAAGGCTACTGTAGGGCTGGCAAGAGGAAGATGTTATGACCCAAATTAAAAAAAAACATGAAGTTCACTTTCTTTTTAACTGAAATTCATCCATTATTCTTGAATAAATGTTTATTGGATTGCTAAAAGTTGATTTTGACCTTTTAAAAAAAATTTTCCCCTCATTGATTTCCTTTTTTTTAAAAGAGAGAGAGAGAGAGAGAGAGAGAGAGAGAATTTTTTAATATTTATTTTTTAGTTTTCAGTGGACACAACATCTTTATTTTATTTTTATGTGGTGCTGAGGATCGAACCCAGTGCCCCGGGCATGCCAGGCGAGCGCACTACAGCTTGAGCCACATCCCCAGCCCCCTCATTGATTTCTAACAGGAAACAGTTGGTCAGGGGTCTTCAAACTACAATTTCAGATGTGCTTGCTTCTGTAACTTAATTCTAAAAGTGAGGAATAACAAGTCTCTCCTTATATGTAGCTGTGCAAAATTATCCCTCTGATTTTATAGATAGAAAAAAGCTTGGTAGATGATTCAGGGTAAGCCTTAATCACCAGATCAGGAAGCAGGGCAAAATGTATTAGACTGGTTCAGAAACACTGCCATTGCTGGCTTTTGTTGATGGGTTTTTTTTTTTTTTTAACCACCATTTTAAAATAGGGATCTGTGTGAATTGTATAGATCTAAATTTTATTGTCATTACCAGTTAGGTAGATTAGTTCTCTAAGTATCTCCATTTGTATCTCTAAGTATCTCCAGGACTGTGCCTTCATTGTATTCAGTTTTTATGACCTTATCCCTTGTAGAATGGCTGGTATTTTTTTATTAATAAATTCAGAAGATATATTAAGAATCTTGTACATACTAGTCACTATAAATCATATCAGGGGTATAAGATGAATAAATGTCTACTCTTGGACATGTCATGCCCCTTAGATATTTAATAAGTATCCTTAATTTATATTATTTACACATTATATTCCTATATGAGCTGGGTTTTTTTGTTTTTTTTTTGTTTAATTTTGTTTTTATTGTATACAACTTAGTACTGTATGTGCCCACAGGTACACAGTGAGAGATGAAGACAGAGTACTGAATGTGAGAAATCACTGTCTAAGCACAGATTAGAGTTAATCAGAATGTGCTTAATTTGTATATTCACGAAGATCAATACATGAGTTAGAAATACATAGAAAGACCTCTCTAGGTGTTAAAATTATTACTCCATTAAGTAGAAATTAATTACTTGAGAATATATCTATAATAATAGTTGGACTACTAATATTAGAAATATCATGGGTATTTAGTATGAAAATTGCATGCTAAGAGTCATATATAAATTAAGCGTTAGTAGATGAATTAAGAAAGTGTCTTCCTAAGTGTTTGGTTATTAAAAATATTTACTTTACATGTAAATGATTATATTCTGCAACTGAAAGAGACAGAAACTTGATGGCATCTTGTACTGATTCTGTGTCTTTTCTTCAGAAGCAGAGAATATGGTAACTGAACTAGCATTTCATGACAATAAACATTTTTCATATCCCATCACATGGCTATATAACAAGTATGTGTAGTTGAGTACATGACATGGAAGTTATTTGAGGAAAAATACGTTTTAAAAAACAGATCTTTTTTCTTTTCTTATTTTTGGTGGTAGTACAGATTTGATCCAGGCATGCTTTACCACTGAACTATATCCCCAGCCCTTTTAATTGTATTTTGAGATAGGGTCTTACTAAGCTGAGGCTGGCCTCCAACTTGTCATCCTTCTATGTCAGCCTCCTGATTGATGATTTTTATGTATAAGGATTAGGAACATTAGAGACAATTCAGGCTACCATAGTAAAATACCATAGATTGGTGAATTAGAAAACAGACATTTTTTTTTCTCATAATTCTCAGTCTTGTGAGTTTGGGAATTTCAAGATCAAAGCACCCATAAATTTTGCTCTTGGAGAGGGCTCTTTTTCCGGCTTACAGAGAGTTGTCACCTTACTGTATCCTTACATGGGGGAATGAAAAGAAGCTACTGGTCTCTCTTTCTTATGATGACTCTGATCCCATTGGGAAAAACCTCATACTCATGACCTCATTGCTTCCCAAAGACCCCACTTCCAAATACTGTGATATTTGGAATACTGTGATCAACATGTGAATAACTATAGCAAAGCATAAAAGACTGGAACAACTTGCTTTATAGCTTTATGAACGCAAGAGTAATTCTTGAGTTTCAACATTTTGCATTACATTGAGGGGAAGAGAAGATAATCAGACAAGCAAACAAAAGAAAGGCATCACCTTTGGTCTTTTAGTGTTCAATGCAGTGTCCAAATGAAAAGATGAAGGAATCACAGAACACAATGTCCTACACATAACACGATTCGATACAGTGGTACTTGTGATGAGCATAGACTGGAGTCCATCTTTGGGATTTCCCACTGATATGTTGAGGGGTTTTGGGAGAAGGTATTGAAACTGAAATAATAGCAGGTATCAAGGGCAGAAAGTGTTTGTTTTATGTAGTCTTATTTAATGTAGGTTATTAGAAAGTTTTCCATAATTAAAAAAAATTATTTGATTTTTATTACTGTATTCTCTGAAAAATATCATAAGACATAAAAGCATATTTGTGTATTAGTTAAATATATTTCCCCTTTGTTATGTAACATATGCTTTATTGTGGTCTCTTGTGGTATATCTGCATATATTTATATTTACAAACCTAAACAAAAAGATTTTCTATGAGAACACTTGGAATATAAATTTTCTGCAAAATTCCTCTTTCATAACTCCCTTTTGGGTCAATAAAAAACATAATATTATAAGCAGAAGCATTTAAAACTTCACATTTTGTTATTAGGATTTGCTGTGGTGTGATGCTTCTACATTTATTTTCTTATGTAAATTAAAACAATCTAGAGATTGATGATATACCTCTGGGTTTTCATAATGCAAATTCATATGATATTTAAAATCTTAAGGATAATACTACTTGTTTAATTATTGGGTCATCTTTTGAAATTAATTTAGCTGTGAAATTTACTGGTGCCTCCAATCTTCATCTTTGAACACTGAAGAAAATCTGACACATGCTGTGAGAACCTTCGTTTCACATTATTCTTTTAAAATGAACGCTGCAGGCTTTTAAATAGGAAGTAAGGAAAATTCAAGGAACTATAGTGGGGCAAAGTCATGGAACCTGATACCAATACTTATAACAGCTCTAGGCAATGAGTGTGAAACTTAATTTGTGTTAATCAATGTGAGGTGAGGATTGAACAGATAAATTTGACATGAAGATTTTGTGCTTTAGTCATACCACTGAAAATTTTTCTAGGCAAAAACAGTATATTCACCTCAGAAATCAATAGACTCTACTATGTCCAGTCTGTAGAAGCAACAAGGACTTCATAAGGCTAAATTAGGTAAAATCTTGAATAGAGTGTATTTAGTGTTCTTGATAATAGACTGATGAAAAAATTCTGTCCCCTTACCTCTTAATAACTGGGAGTCATCATATCACATCACAGCCTGGAATGAGGGAAGCAACTAAAGATGGTTGAACCTTATCTGGCATTAGTTCTCACACTAATCTAAACCTGAGCCTTTCCTCACTGCCTTCTGAGTCCTTAGGGACAGTAGATATCTCTAAGCTCTTTAATTCTGATATCTACACATAAAGTAACCCTGTGAGAAAACTGTGGTGCTCTTCTATCACCGATAAACTGTTACATTAGTAATTGTGTGTATGTGTGTATATATTTGTTAAAATAAGTTTCTGTGTGCTGTCTTCAGAGACTTCAGTGTTTGGAAGTCAAATTTAGGAAATATTGCAAATATTTTACTAATGCTACTGTTTTCCCTTTCAAAAAAAAAAAAATAGAATGAGCTGAAACATAAATGGGGGAGAAAAACAGACCTACCTAACACAATGCTGTTCAGTTAACAACTATTTATTATAGTAGCCCTGAAAATATGTATTATATTTTTGATAGTGTCTCCATTTGTTCCATAATGATGACTTTTTCAGTTAAAGGCACAATAAATTAATATGCTGTAAAAAGTGATACTTTGACATTTTAATTTCAAGCAAAGATAAGCTCAATAATTCACTTGACAAAACAATTCTTAGAAAAAGTATGGAAAAATTTGAATTATGTTCCATGTTTGGATGAACCCAAAATGTTTTGTTTTTGTATATATGCCAAGTAAGAGATGAAAACGTAGCAGTTTTTTTTTATTTTTTTTTAACTTGCAAACTTCCATTGCTTGTACACACAAACTATTTTCATCTGTTTCAAGGTGTTGTTGTGACGGTTGGGGTTGTGGGCTCAGTGGTAGAGCCCTTGCCAAGCATGTGTAAGGCACTGGGTTCAATTTTCAGCACCACATAAAAAGCTAAACAAATAAAAGAAAGGTATTATGTTTATCTACAATGAAAAATATTTTTTTAAAAAATGCTATATTTTTCTCTATAAGTATTAAGTGCAGTTTGAGTGCAGAAAAATCGAACTCTTCAGACTCACAAGGAGTGAAAATTTGGTGATAAAAATGGTGCAAAAAAAAAAAAATGAACCGTCCAAAAAAGTATTAGTCCTCCTATATTTCCCACTGCTGTTATCGAGTCTTTTCTTTTGTAAGATGAATAAACATTTACTACATTACTTTTATGTAGAAACTGTAGATATTCATATTCAAATTATTTTTTTACATAAATATGGTTTCTTGTCAATTAATATGTTTTTTTTTTACTAATGAATGAATTTTTGTAATTGAACAAACTTTCAACAGTTTTGGAGTTTTCAGCAATGAATTGAGGCTATTAAAAAAAGAATGAAGGGCTGGTATGTAGCTCAGTGGTAGAGTTCATGCTTAGTATGAATGTGTTCAATTCCTACCATGACCCCTACATCAAAAAAAAAAAAAAAAGGAGGGGGGTGAGTAAATTTCCGTTGGTCATATGGAAAAAAGAAATTAAATTTCTTATTTTTCTGGCATCATGCTTTGGTTCACCATCAGAAAGAACCCTTATGAAGAATTTTTGGGAATATATGCACATGATTTTTATCACTGGAATTATTGAGATACATCATTAGCCAAACAGAAGGCAGAATAAAATCTAAACATGTTTTGGTGATCCTTTACATCCTCCTACTTTTTAAAATTGGAATAATTTCTAAGAAGTTAAAGAGGAAGCTTCAAATGAAAATGTGCATTCAACTGTTGAAGTTTTATTCTTGTACTTTGCCCTTTCCCAACTATCATTTGCCCTTTCATTACAGCCACCACTATAGAAAATGGATCAGGAATTAGGACACTTTCTCTGTCAATGATGGTTAAGGACATGTTGAAAAAGTCAATGACACCATACCCTGTCCCATACATGTTAGGATACAGCAGTCAAAAGGCACAATTTTTTTTTTTTTCAGAAGTGTTTGGGGGAACTTGTTCGTTCTATAGTACAAAATTCACCTTTTAGTATAATGAACAAGTTAGGCCTATTCATTTCATTTGCTATGGAGTTTTGCCTCTTAATGAAAGTATTAAGGGATACATTTGGAATCTTTAATAGGTATAATTGTTTGACTTGGATAGACACAATACCTATATTGTGTTTGTATTTATTTTTATGTGGTGCTGAGGATCAAGTCCAGTGTCTCATATGTGGTAGGTGAGCACTCTACCACTGAGCCACAACCTCAGCCCAATGTTTGACTTTTAGAGCTGATGAACTATAAAACTTATTTGCTATCTTTAATGTCTTGATACAATAATGTCATTGAATAAAAGGGGAGTCTAGACCCTATCATAGTAATTTGGGGAACATTTAAAAATACCTAACCTGAATATTCTGAAATACATATTCCTATATGCCAAGTACAAAGCATATGTGTATTACTATCTAATTTTATCATAAATTGTTATTATAGAAGTGTTATGCCATTCCCATCAATAAGCAAATGAAAGCTTATAGTGATTGAGCTTACTATAAAATACTCTACTACTGATGCATTTGGAAGCCAAGTGAAAACTGCTTATTTTTGTAAAATCTTTCATCCAATCATTATGCACACCAAGGCTCATACTAACTATGAAATGTTAATCCCACAAAGATTTAGATAGTCACAAAAATAATTGCATACTCATGATGTGCCAGGAACTAATCTTGATGGCTGGGATACATCAACAAATAACATAAGAGAAATTTCAGTTTTAAATTAAAAAAAATATATCAAATATCAATAGGTGCTAAAAACAACACACCTTGATGAGAAAATGAGCATGTGTGTAGGAAATTAAATTGCATCTATATTCTCCTATTTTTTTTCGTTTTCTCACTTGTTTATTTCCATCTCTGACCACATCAGGATTTTTCTTTACTTGATATTTTCATTTTCACATAGTGTAGTCCTATACCCATTGTTCAGTTTCACTTATTTTATTGTCTAGAATAGTTTCTATAATGTGACATGTCAGTCACTGTCCATTTAATTTCTTCCTTTCCCTTATTATTTTCTTTCTTTTCACTTAACTTATATACTGTTAACCTTAGGCTAAAACCAGCACCTGCTTTCTAGAGAAGAATTATACTATGCTGATTGATCCATTAAAATGTATCATCTTCACCCTAGAAGTTGGGCTTTTAGCAGCTTCAATCTTGTGTCAATTTGTGTTTGATTAGCTGTTTCTTCTGATTTCCCATGTAGCTATGGAAAAATATTATATCTTTTCTCATGATCCCTATCTTTACTGCTCAAAATACTTGATCATTTATCTGCTTCACTAAAAACAAAATAAAGTAGTAAATTTCCCAGCAGTTTGCTTCAACATGATTGATATTTTCTATTTCTTTTTCCTCACTCCAAATTTTAGAGGAAGCACTGTCCTTCCATCTATTTATTTGTAGTTCCATGGACTTCTTTCTTTTTATCATGCTATCTCCATCCACTTTTTAACTTTTTCTTCTAAGCAAGTACACATGCCTGTGACACTTATTAGTAATAAAAATAACGAAATCCTCAACATTTATTTTCATCTCATTTGGGGCTTTTACTGTCTTCATTTCTCCTTCATATTAAATGTAATTGGGAAGGGGTGTGGTTTCAGTGACCTTAATGTCTGAGGCTATGGAATGCTAGAATCCAGATGTTCTGTTGTCACTGTTGGGTGGAGTTTGTTAAGCTTATCAGATACTTGTGCCAGCTGGGCAGGGCCCACCTCCCCTGGGCAATGCCTGAAAACGATGACCTCTGCTTCTTGGCTGACCCTTTTACAACCCCACCCCTTTTCCAGAGAACACATAATCTGGTAGTTAGAAATCCTGCTAAACTAACTTTTGTGTTCCTGAATGTCCAAACTCACATATCTATCTGTCTATCTATCTATCTATCTCTATCTATCTATCTATCTATCTATCTATCTATCTATCTATCTATCATCTATCTAAACCTGGTTTGCATTTACGAATAGCTATTCATCTATATAATAAACTACTTTTATTCATGCTGACATTTTTACCTTAAGTTTATTCTTTTTTACAGATATAGAGTTTGCAATGACATATAGAACTATTTATTTTCTAAACTTTCTGATGGACGTTTAGGATCCCTGTCTCCCTCTTGCAATAATAAACTACACAATTCTAAAGATTCTTCTTGGACTCTTATATTAAATGTCTAATCTCACTATAGGTTTTTTTTATTTCTTCATGGATAATCTGTCTTTTCTCTTTAGTTACTTTCCAAGTCTATTATTGTCTTTGGTTTCTGTAAAGTAATATCAATATCCTATTTGTGTGTTTATTTTTCAAATCTAAGAATTAATACTTTGTTTTATATATTTAATTATGAAAAATTATCATTTTTTTCTACAAATACTCTTTTATCTAGGTCTTTCTTTTTATTTCCCAAACCCTAAAACCATTTCCTTAAATCTTCTCATTATGTTCTCCATGTTTCTTAACCTTGCTTTAATCTTTTGATTTTTGTATCAGTGCTAAACTCTAGAAAGTTTCTCCAGATTTCTCTTTATCATTTTTATTTTAGGCTTTCATTTTCTATGTTACTCTTAGAAGCTCAAAAATGGAAGGGTCTCCATCTTTTTATCTTCCTTCTCTAAAGCACAATATTTTTGATTTGGGGAAATTTATCTTTCCTTCTAAAAATCGGATATAGCTTTGATTTTGACCTCACTTTTATTTTGTATATATTAAAGATGGCAGGTGGAATTTGTGAAAATATTCTTTGTGAATCTCAAGTTTTGCCAGTTATATTCATCAGTTGATTTTTTTCTATGTTGTTTTATTAGAAATTACCATGTAGGGCTGGACATGGAGCTCACTGGTAGAGCACTTTATTTGACTGCACAAGCCCATGCTCAATCTCCCAATCTACAAAACAAAAAAATCAAACAAAACCCCCTAAAATTTAAATTTTTGAATTTACTAATATTATTACACTATACCTACAGTATTTATGTTCAAATTATTTTGCGTTTTTGTCTTCAAGATTGATAATCATTTTTATAGTTATGATATCAGTGAATATAGTGCTTTTAAACATTTATATACACTATTATTTGGTTTCTTATAATTTTCATTAGTGTTCTAATAAATTTTCTTTGTTAACTTTTCTGATTATTGAGTTTGGGTCTCCTCTTATAAGGGGTAATTTTAAAACTTAGGTTGTTCACTCATTTTTGTTTTATTTTCAAGTTTTCCACAATGTATTCCCTGGTGTTCTACTAGTTTCCTGAATCCTCTCTCAAAGGGAGAAAAATGGTGAGATCTGCTATCCATTGCTCCTCCTGAGTCTTGCCAGTGGCCTGTGCCTCAGGGAAGATTGCTGCACCCACTGCTCCAGCTGTCCAGTGGATTTCTGTTGCCCCAGAAACACATTCAGAAAAGGGCTGACCTGCTTGGCCCATGTGGCTTCTCCAACTCTGCAGTCAGCTGGTGTGGCTCTACTTACTTGTGTTTCAGATTTACTGCAGTCTTTTATTTTTTAATAGTGGGAGTTATATTTTTGTAATCCTTTTGCCATTTTGATTTTTGTTTAGTATGTTTTCATTACGAGATTGCCAAAGATACTTATATAATCCTTCATTTCAGTGACAGTATCTATATCATGAATGTTAAGGGCTTTTATATAATCTTTTTAATTTCCAAAGGTTCTTAAGCATTTCATTGACCCATGTGACTCTTGAATTCTCCTTCCCTATTTCTTTTTCAGCTACTACTTTGTTTGCTTCACTTTTACTTCTCACTATTTCTGAAGGTTTTTCTCATTGCTTTTCTCTATGATATAAGAAATGACAAAGATTCCCAGAGTGTCAATCTTCAAGTGGTCATCATTATATTCCTGCTCTACAATTGCCTTTGGGATTTGCTCCATGCACATGAATTACTACCTAAATATAGATAGATCTTACTGTCTAGTGCACCTCAAGCTCAATAATACTGTAGATGATTATCCATTAAGCCTCAGAGTTCATTTTAAATATAGGATCACATCAAATTGTCCAATTTCTAAACTTCTGTTTATTATTGACACCAAAATGCTGACAATTTCTCCATAAATATTAATAAAAAGCATCAAAGCAACAGAAATGAAAAGATAAAAAGCACATTGTTACAATAGTTAATATCTGAGGAGTTCATGAGAGCTGAGTTTTGTCTGGGGACTGTTACCAACTCACCTATGGCACAGAAAATGACTATTTCTTTGGGTCAGTTTCCATATGGAAGTTTTAAAAACAATATTTCAGGTAGAAAACCATCTACAGGTATCTGTGGATATTAATAATAAACAGTATTCTAAAAACAAAAGCTATGCCATGTTTTGCTCCAACTATTTGGACTTTACCTAAAGGGAGGTGACTTGGAGACAGGGACGTAAAAGAGGCAGTGCATTGAGGGCTGGGGATGTGGCTCAAGCGGTAGTGCACTCGCCTGGCATGTGTGTAGCCCAGGTTAGATCCTCAGCACCACATACAAACAAAGATGTTGTGTCCGCCAAAAAAAAACTAAAAACTAAATATTAAAACAATTCTCTCTCTCTAAGAAAAAAAAAAAAAAGAGGTAGTGCATTGAAAGGACAAATGATGCCTCCTTGACAGATTTGTTCTCCAATCCAAAAGGCCCCCCAAGGATTCATCACTAATGGCCAATGCTCCTTGCACATAATATCTACAGCTCAGCAGACACTCTGGGTGGGTTTTTTTTTTTTTATAAACAGAAAATTGGCATTCTTTACATGAGAGACACTCTACTTTCATGTTCAAATTTCTGTGGTTTTCTCTTCTCTCATCATAAGCTGTTTGCAATTTATTTGGGTAGTGAGCCATTCTGGTGAGGGATATAATTTGTTTTGTTCAGTGGTTTCTTATCATGCATAGATGAACTGCTTTTTTAATCACTCATTTAAATTATTGTTTTCCTCTGGTGATGGATTTTTGCAGCTTCTGTGTTTACTTTATTACTGGTGACTAAGGCCTCTTTTCCTATTGGGAACCCAGCAGAGGTTTGTGTTTAGAATTACCTCATCATGTTTTAGCACAACACTCAGCAATGGCATGGCACACAGAAAGAATCAGGTAAATACTCGGTGGGTTAGTTAGTCTCAGTGAAATGGTCCTGCCTTCCTTACAGACTCAGCCTGCATTGCAATGATCTTAGACCATCACAACCTATATGGACATAACTAATTTCTCTAAATCAACTGAGGCCCTTGCCCCTCCTCCTCAACAAACATGCATAACAAAAAAGAAAATATTAAGATAAGTCCTTAGTAGCTATGTTTAGGTGATCTTGAATCCCATTCCTGTTCTCCTTATAGGACCACTTGGAAACTGTCATGAAAGATAAAAACCTTTTCTGTTAAGAATCTCAGAAGGGGCTGGGGATGTGGCTCAAGTGGTAGCGTGCTCGCCTGGCATGCGTGCAGCCCGGGTTCGATCCTCAGCACCACATACCAACAAAGATGTTGTGTCCGCCGAGAACTAAAAAAAAATATTTTAAAAAAAATTCTCTCTCTCTCCTCTCTCACTCTCTCTTAAAAAAGAAAAAAAGAATCTCAGAAGACAAAAGTTCATTTTCTTAGTAATTACTCTGTATCTATTACCCCTTTCAGTCATTATTTCTTAAAGCCAAACTAAAATTCTGGCAATAGTGTAAGTTTACTTCCTATGCTTATTTTGAAACAAACATAGGACAATTCTTTTCAATAAGTAACAGTTTCAATCTCTGCAAAGCAGGAATATTTGACTTGGACACTGATCTTGACATAAAATATTTGGTCCTACTAAGAAGATAAGCTAAGTAATTAAGCAAAAGTGCAGAATCATTTATGACAAACAATACACACAGAGTGGTATCATTGCTCAGAGAAATGTTTAATTTTGTTCAGCTGGAGGGAAAATGACAGACTTTGATTAGGTAGAAACGAAGTGCTATCAATACTGAAAAGTTATGTGAAATCTAGGGCATTAGGACAGATTAGGATTTGGGATGCCAGAGGGAAAACTTCAAGTTTATTCTGGAAGCAGCAGAGCTGATGCTTGTTTGACTCCAAATTCTACCTGCCTCATAGCTTTGGGCAAGCTACAGAAACATCTTAAGTCTCAGTTTCTCATCTTTACAGATAATGATAACAGTATGTAAATTTCAATATGCTTGAGGGGATCACATGTAATAGAATGTGCAAAGTATTCAAAATAGTTCTTGGTACACAGAAAGTTCTCAGAAAATAAAAGACAGCTGTTATCAATGATGACAATTAAAATAACATTTAATTCTGGTAATAGGAAGTCATCAAGAAGTTTTGAGTAGTGAAATATAATTGTAGTCATATTTCAGAAAATTAATGCAGAAGGAGTTCATAAATGTAACAAATTTTAGAAAATTAGATTTTTAATGGCAATAACTATCTAGGTTTTTAAACACTACTGAATCAAGTAAGGATATTAACAATAATGAAGAATGAATGTGAAAAAGATACTGAGATAATGTTTAGAGGGAAAAGTTGGTTTTCATCCTAAATCTAATAATGCTTTATAATTTAACCTTTGATGCATTTAAAAATCTAGTTCTTAAGCTTACTCCTCATATTTACAATATATTTGTTACTTTGTAAATATATAGCATGTCACTCTTTTGTAATGTATTGGAATAATTAAAGTCTTCAATTTGACTGATTTCAAGAAGATTTGCAGATTGTCAGGAAGTAACAAATAATTGAGTAATTGAGCTTCACCAAGTTTAATTAAATTTAGGACAAAAATTACAGAGATGATAATTGATTATAATTTTCTCTTATAAAAATATATAATAGATTATAATTACACTTCCTCTGTATATTCTATAAATTGTGTGTATATGTGTGCATATATATATATATATAACTTTGATGTGTTTATATATATATATAAATTTATATATATATATATATATATATATATATATATATATATATATATAAATTTCTTCTGCCATCAAAGATATATATATATATATCTTTGATGGCAGAAGAAATTCATCCTGGAAAATTCCTCTACCAAAGAGAATTATAAGCTTTTTGATTTCCTAGTAGTTGACAATTTGTCTTTGTGAATCTAATGCACCTGTGTTTAATACAGAGGCTATCATTAACAGTAGATTTGACCTTGGGTAAAGTGTCTTTTCATCTAAGTCTCCGTTTATTAATATGTACATTAGAGATAATGAAAGAACTCATAGGATTGTTGTGAGGATTAATTAAAATAACATACATATTTACCACATAGCCTGATAAGCAAGAACACAATATTATTATAATTGCAGTTATTATCATTAACATTAGGGTTCAAATGATGGTAGATAATCTCCCTACATTGTACCTGAATTGTTCATAACCCCACCCCCATTCACTTCAATTCTTAATTACTCCTTTACAAAGGATAAGAAACAAACTAAAGTTTGCATTACCAATTTTGTTTATAAAAGGCTCCAAGAGCATATATTGTGTTTTGTCAAGATCCAAGGTTGTTGAAAAATTTTATGGATATCCGGAGTTCATCAAATTTCTTCCATAATGGTAGGTAGTTAATCTCAAAGTAATCTTGGATTCTACAGCAAAGAAATGAAGTTTTCAGATGTGAACTCAGCCCAATTTTAATTCAACTCTTTGTTTCCTGAAACAAAATACAAAATCATTGTCATTATTTTAAAATCAGTTGCTTTTCTTCCT
Organism: Urocitellus parryii; assembly: GCF_045843805.1. Lineage (NCBI taxonomy): Eukaryota > Metazoa > Chordata > Mammalia > Rodentia > Sciuridae > Urocitellus > Urocitellus parryii. The sequence goes on from NC_135536.1 coordinate 40,058,498, forward strand.
CCTTGACTGTCTTATTACTAGTTTTGTTTCTAGTTAATAACCACTTTAGAACTTGTTCTGGATGTTGTATGCAAATAATTAGAGAGGTGGTGGTGCCTGCCTGTAATCCCAGTGGCTTGGGAGACTGAAGCAGAAGGATTGTGAGTTCAAAGCCAGCCTCAGCAAATTAGCAAGGCCCCAAGCAACTCAGCAAAACCCTGTCTCTAAATAAAATATTTAAAGAGGGCTGGGGATATGGCTCAGTGGTTGAGCACTCAATCCCCAGTTAAAAAATAAATAAATAAACAAAGTTAGAAAGGTATAGGCAGCAGAGGTTCTCAAAAAGTTCTGCTACTAGGCAGTATCAGGCAGATGGCAGAAATTGCTAGTGTCCTTTAGTGGTCTGCAGTTGAGCTTATCTTCCCTTATATTCTGGAAGTTATTTCTATCTTTGACCTCTCTGGCTGCACTTTAAGCTGGTTTAATCTTGTTCTTTCCACTGTAGAGATCAAGAACATCTGGTTACCATCTCCTTCTTACTAACTTTTTACCCATTTGAAAACTATTAATAAATTACAGCCAAATGTTTTCTCCTGCAAACTAAATTATTTCAAATCCTTCAATCTTATTGTTACTCAGAAGATCTAATTGCCAACTCCTCAATGATTTTTGTGCCTTGTGTATAGACTCCTGTTTATTTCTCCAAATTCACTTAAAATTAGGAACTTAAAAAATCTGAGGTTTTCAAAACATGATAGTCATCATTGATAAACATTTGGAGAAATTAGTTTATGCTCTAGAAAAATTTTAAACAATGACCAAAAGTATGCTCTGACAACTCTAGTCTGTCTTTTCAGCATGTACTTAAAAAAAAAAAATTTCCTATTTCTATGAGTTTTTATTCTCTCTAAATTCTTTAGACCTCATTTTTTATATAGTCTTCATAACAAATGTTGAATTTGAAATAAAGACTATTTTGGCTGGTAGTATATAATTGTATGAATGTATAAAATTTATAATATTCAGTTCCAGAAAATAAAGTAAGAAAAATCAGATATGCATAATAAGAGGATGTTCCAGTAAAATGACAAAGATATTTGAATTAAGTGGAAGATTTTATAAGAAAATTTCTCTTCTGTCCCGTTCACTCTTAGTCTCACTTTTAAGATTGTAAAAAGTAAGCTAAATATTTATAGTATTTAATATAGTTTGGAATTTTGTATTTCTTTATGTGGTTAACATGGTGTCCCCACACACATTATGTTCCACAAGGGCAGGGACCTTGTCTACATTTTTTGGAATTGGTGCTTGATACATCATAGATAATCTAGAAATATCTACTGGTTGAATACAAGGCAGATAGGTTATTTATAATTGCACATCAAGAGATGCTCAATTGTTGCCTACCTATTGTCGAAAATTGCATTTTACTTATTCCATTAAAATATGTTAGTAAAAGGAAAATACTACCTTGGAGGAGGTAATATATCAAATCATTATAGAAAGTATACACATTGACTTAAATTTATTTATTCGTTTTCAAGAAGAAAGTGAAGACCAAGGAAATGGAATATAGTTGTGGTCAGTATGGATGAATATAAAATAAATTTGGAGATTTGCAGAACATAAGAAATTAGTGTTCCTTTGTTATGTCAGATAGATTCTGCACAGGAGAGTCCAGACAGCAAGCAGAATATTCTATGTGTGAACTGTCTTCTCTCTTTGAAGTTAGTAAGTGTGTGGAGTTTTAGAGCTGCTAGAACACTAGAGAGCTGGCGAACACAGGTAAATTTTATTAAAATAAATGCTCTGAGAGTGAATGGATTTTTTATTAAAGAGCCAACACTATGCATTTTTAAATAATTCTTCTCTAACTTAAACTTATCTGTGTAAAGCAAGTTTATTCTGACAAACATGCAAATACAAATTCTCAGATCTGTATCAGTTCAGAGTAATTCTCTTCACTTTCTAATATTTGGGAAGAAGTCTACATATCTTGTTTAGTTTTTGTTTATGCAGGCTAGAAATTTAATTTTCAGTAGTATCCTGAAATCCAGCAATATAATAACTGAAGCATGCTGCAACTATGTTATAATATAAGAGAAAGCAATAAAAATTATCTAAATCTTACTATCCCCTAAGTTCCTAGTCTTCATGCAAATCTGAAGACTGGAAAATTCTTATTACATTTATAAAATAAGAATTATCATTAAAATATGTGTGTATGTACATACACCACACACATACATAGCTACATATAATAAGTCATGAAAATGATAGTTTAAGTAGTATTGCACTAAGAACAAAGAAATTTGAATTTAGTCAGAGCTATCACTGATAGCTTATGACCTAAAACCCATCTCTGGCCTTTCCTGTGTTGTAGTTGTTCCACTAAAAACCTGGTTTTATAAATACTATTCAAGTCTTTCACAATTTGGAAAACATATAGTCTTTGTATTTCCCTGTCTTTCAGCATCTACATCAAATGACCGTGTGCTCACATTCTAGTTCCATGGAAATGTCTCTAGTACTATTTTCCTGTTTGCAATATCAGCACGCAAGAATAGATTCCTTTCATTATATATGAGACTGCAGTATTGTTCTCCTTCATTTTCCTCCCTCTGTCCTTAATTGACTCTACCTTTCAATATCCACTGCTGATCAGCTCAGTTTTATGAAAGCCTAGTTCTTTTCCAAATTGTTAAAGAACTTATTATAGTCCATTACATTTTATCACTTTGAATTTGTGTGTGTTTGTGTGTGTGTGTGCATGTGTGTGTGTGTGTGTGTGTGTGTGTGTGTGTGTGTGTTGAAATGTTTTTGGACCTATCTTAAGCAGATACTGTGATACTGTAAGTTTCTTTTCCAACATGTTTTGCTTTATTCCTTCTCTGATGCATGTGCATTCCAGTGTGAACAGTAAAAATAAAATGACACAGAACACGATTTCCTAGTTGACCATATGACATGATTTTGGATTGCAGAGGTGACCATGTGACATGATTTCCGCTCACACACACACACAAGTGAATTTATCAGAAGCAGAATTCAGAAAACCTATGTTTCTCTTTTTCTTTCACTTTCCTGGAACACAGATAATCTTTCAGTATAGTAACTATGTTGTAACCATCAGTGCTAAATTTCATTAGACTGACAGCAGAGAGACAGAGAGGATCCTGGGATTAATGCTGTCTTAGAGAAGCTATGCCATCTCTGAGTAGTCTACCTTCACAATCCTAGTTTGTGGGGGGAAAAAAAATCTAATCTTTGATTAAACTACTTCAGATTAGTCTTCATTAGTTGTATCTGAGCATAATAAAAAAATGGTGTGTGCTTCACTGATTTAATATTATTTCCTACTAGCTCCCTCTATTCATCTTTTAGTTATGACACTGGAATTCCCCTTGTACCCATTTCTGTGTTTTGGCTAATATACTTTCACCCTTACTATCAGTTACAGAGGAAGCCTTTTTCTATCGACATAAGCCCTTTCATATCTTAGATATTCTTTAAGCTCATTCAAATATCACCTTCTTCACAAAGTCTCCCCTGACATCCAACCAATCTGGATTTCTACAGCACATGTGCTTTTCACTAAACTCTTTTTTTCCCCTGTAATTTTATTCACATGTATTAAACTTAACACTCTAATCAGTCTACATATTCTCTAAGGACTGGGTATTCTCAAGTTTATTAGAATATAAATTCCTTACAGGCAAAATCAAGTTTTACTTATAACTATGTTCATAATTTCTCTCTTCTTAACTTAAGCACCTCTATGCATCACATGCACTGTGGTCTGAATCCAGAATTCAGAATTCTAATGCCCATGGTGATGGTATTAGGAGGTAAGGACTTTGGGAAATGATTAGTCATGAGAGAAGAGCTCTACTGATTGGGATTCATGTCCTTATAAAATCAATTCCAAATAGATACCTCGTCCCTTCCACCATATAAGGACACAGAAAGATCCTTCTACTCATGAGCCAGAAATTGGGCCCTCCCCAGACTGAAACTTTCTTACCTTGATCCAGGACTTCCAAGCTTTCAGAACTTTGTGAAACAAATTTATATTGTTTACATGCTATCTAGTTTATGGAATGTTGTTAGAGCAGCTGAAAATGAGGCCGAAATGATAAGTTCTGAAAAATCACACTTTTAGTATCTGTGTGTCTACATTCAGAGACATAAAATTGACTCAGTGATTAATGACTTATGAGATTTATTTAACATTTTTCTCTTTAGCTGTGATATTTGCCTGAGTTAGTATTATTTATTGAAGATATTCTCACTCTTAAGTCTTTTGCCAATAATTAAAACAAATAAAACCTATATGTTCAGTTTCCTCCTATCTTAATAACTACCTGCATAGGAATTTTTGAGAGACTATTGATAAGTTTGAAAAAAAAATTTACCTTTGTACTGAGTTATCGCCCAAAGTCAGGAAAAATGAAATACAATGATAACAAATTATGTGTTTCTTTTTATATCTATCCTCAGTCAATTACATTTGAATAAAGGGACATGGTGAATGCAAACTTTGGAGAGCAAAATAGCTGAAACTTAGATTTCCTGATAATCTTAAGTATTTCTAATAAAGAATCTTGTATATTGTTTAAAAACTCAAATCACTCTCTCCTAGATCAGTTGAACTGAATGCATCAGTATTAAAATCACAGCAGTCATTCTAACATAAAAATCACCAAGGGAAAAATGAAGATATGAATACAATAGGATTTTTTTACACTCTATAAAGTTTTCTTCTTGTTAAGCTTTAAAGATTTTTTAGTGTTTGCCCATATTAGCACTATTTCTAAAATATATGGTTGTTGCTAGACTGCCTTCAATAAATTAAGTATTACTGAAAATAAAGGATGTGCATACACTAGCCATTGAAATTAAATACTTTTGAAAAAGTGGAGTTACTGTCTACATAGGCAATAGCCGTTTTATGTGATTTCTATTATGAAAGTTTGGGACATATTCTTTCCATCTAGTCCTTTTATTTTCTAAAAGCACATGATTACTCATTTTTGGGAGAGAAAGATCTGAAGTCCATCGACAGGGCTATATGGGCGTGAATTACACTAAATAGCCCTTACCTTGTTTCTTGGTTAATCATGTGTGAATTCCAATTCACTATTCTTCCCTATCTCCATCATCTTCTTGATTTCACTTTCAGTATTTGAGATAGGTTTATGTCTACATAACAATTTTTTTACACTATCATCTTGACATTTAATCCTGTATCTTTCTAGAAAAGTGTCTTTTTAGTTCTACAGGTGGGTAATGCACCAGAAAATTACAAGAATTTTTCCCTGAAATAATACACCAAAGACTAGTGGAGGCAAAGATGAGAGAGTTGTTGAGCCTTATCTCTTAGAGTTGGCCATCAGTGGTACTCCATACCTCCATAGCTTCATGTTCTCCACAGAGACCATGAGACAGAATTGTACAGATGATCCTCATTAACGTGTATAAAAGCTCTGATTGACTGAAGTGTCTTCCTAAGTGTTTCTACTTTGGAACACTGAAAAAAAAGCATTCATCTATTACTTCAAATTTTAAGTTATACCTATTTTAAAAGTAAACTACTCCTCCATATAATTAGAAGAAATGCTTTTATGGATCATGCAAAAATATAAGCTTAGGAAATAATGTAATATTTAGGTTAATTAAATTTCTTAAATTGTAAATGCTCAGAAGTCCAAATCATCTTACTTTGTAACTTTGCTTTCATGATAAGTAAGAAGCTACTGAGAATCTAATAACAAGTAATATTCACAGATTATGAAGATTTAGGGGTAAAAAGTTTTGGCTAGAGAACTGGGTTCAATCTTTGAAGTAGCTTTGTTCAGAGGAAAAATACTCAGAAGTAGTTGAAATTTGATAGGTATCAAGTCAGATATTCAAGAACAGGGGCTTAATACCAAAAGGAGATTTTTTTTTCAGTTATTGTGTGCTCAGAGCATAAAGTCAGGGTAAGATTAGCAGCTAAGAGATTTCAGTTTTGAAACAGAGCCAAGTAAATTCACTCTGAATATAAATATGAACAATTATGAACAGTTTGTGCGTATGCACTTGGGATCAAAATACTTAAAGATCCACCAGCTAAAATTGTGTGTGTGTGTGTGTGTGTGTGTGAGAGAGAGAGAGAGAGAGAGAGAGAGAGAGAGAGAGAGAGAGAGAGAGAGAGACACGGCTGGACATATTGCACATGTTTTGGCTTTTGAGAGTTTGTCACTTCTAAGTATGCAACTTGCATTAAAATATATTTTACAACAATGTACTCCTTTAGTCTAAAATCTCTCCTATGTAGTAGTATATTTAAAAATAACCTTACGTTTTTGAAAATGGAAACTATTTGTGAAATTCATAAGTTTTCTTCTGTTTTTTTTTTATGTATAGAAATCATTGTCATTATCTCTAAAAGGTAATTTTTAAGGTCAAATGCTGCCCCATAATTGCAGAAGAGATAAGAGCATATAGTATGTATAGCTAGAATTCTAGAGCTGCATGTCTTTAATGTTTTTTGTTTGCACTTTTTTGGGGGGAGGTGATTACTGTTGAGAGAAAGTGATCACTTTGTTTTATCAGTTTCTATTTGTGTAGTGAACTTTACTTTCTTATCTTTCCCAATTTACTAACTACAGTGAATTTGGCTTACGTGCTGATGATTTCACAATTTTCTCACTTCTGATAATGCCACCAATGATAGTAGGGATGATCATGAATATCTCAAAGTGCTTTCTGTTATTTAAAGCCAAAAATGAATGCTTAGCTTACTTGTAAACTTAGGGCTCTGGAACTCATCAAAACTTTAATGCTTTTTACTTTAGGGAAAGGTGTGGAGAAAATGGTAGTCCAATATAATTTTGATGGAAATATATAATAAACAACATTTTAAAAGGCAATTTTTAATCTTAAAAAAGTCCCAAGCTTTATGACTGGAAAATACTAATAAATTCTTCTACAAAAACGACAGTATAAATAATAAAAATATAGACCAACACACAATCTATGTTATAGGATCAAAGTAGTATTATTTTAAATAAAAATTAGAATTTCCCTAAATTAGCTTCAGCAGGAAAATGGTTCAATAGTGTATGGTATGCCATCGCCAGGTAGCCAGCACACTGGCCAGGGTTATTTTTCCTGTGCAGGAGAGTATAAGCCACCTGAGAAAATAAAGTCAGAAGTAATTAGCAAAGAAATAAAAGACGTCATAATTCTAGTTTTAAGGGAGTGTCTGATAGGATCTTCCAGTCCTGGTAGGAGCTGGAACAGAACAGTTTAAAAAGGCTCTGATTCTTTATTTAGGGGAGAGCATCAAAGACAGGGATAAGGTTTCAAGGGTAGAGTCTTGCTTCAGGATGTCTTGTAGTAACAACAGGTTGATTGGCATCTTGGCAGGCCACACCCATTTCAGAGAAGCTGTGTGCCTATAGCAGGTCACCCCATCTCAAGTGCTGTGTGGGACTTGACAGAGCTGAATAGAAATTCACATGTATCTGGATGGTCTTAACTAGCAGGATTGCCACTGGAAATTCACAGATAGCAGATTTTCCTATTCACTGGCTACAATGCTGGTTTGGTCCACACATAATCCACAGATGGCTCTCTACAGTGTACCTACGCAAAGTACCACAGTCATTAAAAAGAATAAATCTATGTAAATATGCTGATCTGGAAAGATATAGATGAAAAGTTTTTAATTTTAAATAGCATGAAGAAACTGAGCATTGTGGCAAACACACGTAGTCCCAGTTACTGAGGAAGCCAAGGTGGGAGGATCACATCTTCAAAGCCAGCCTAGGCAACTTAGCAAGTCACCCTCTCAGAATAAAATAGTGCTGGGGATGTAGCTCAGTGGTATAGCACTCCTAAGCCCCGGTACCCGCCCCCCATACACATACAGCATATGTATGCAAATATGTGCATATATAAATTTATTTACAAACATACAAGAAACATACATTTTGCAGGCCTTAAGAAAAATATGTAGTAATATGTAGTAATTACTCTTTTGGTGGGGAAACACCAGGGGAAATTCTACTAACTTCTATTATTACAATTTTTCTCCCCAGTGGAAAGCATTTCAGTATGTGGCAGGTGTATTTTCAAGTAATGATAATAATAATGAATACTATCTGTCAATTTTGTCTTCTATAAAATAAAATGAGGCTGAAGATAGTTATACCTCAGTACTTGTATAATATCAATTACTTGTGCAAAATACATGGTATATATTTGTTTTTCAAATTCCCAAACTCTATTAAATACTAATATTTAATAGATATTAATATGATGAAGATAATATTATAATCAATTTGCTATACAGACACTTAGTCATTCTCAAATATCACAGTTATTTTGCAATTCTTTTTTGAGACAGATTCTCAAAATTAATTTTGCTTAGGGCCTCACTAAATTACTGAGTCTGGCTTTGAATTTGTGATCCTCCTGTCTTTGCCTCCTGAGTCACTGAGATTACAGGCATGAGCCTCCATGCCTACCTATTTTGTAGTTCTTAAGATATTATAAAAGAAAAACAGAATGGTTCCTCATTTTCCCAGGAATTTAGGAGTTTATAAACCTGTGGTTCTAGAAAAAGCATATTGACTTTATATTGGAGAATAACTGGTATCTATTTGGACTCTCTGGCCATCTGATTTCAGCTGACAACTTTAATATGTACTTCTAAGGCTTTTGTTTACTATTCTAAAGACAATTGACTTTACATATATATAATTTGTAATAAATACTGAGTGGAATTCTAGTTCTGTTTTTCTTGAGGTTCACCTCTCAAAGAACTCATGTGATTATCAAATGTTCACTGCACTCATCAATTATACTTAAAATCATTCATTTTGGCCTTCATATCTTTATTGATTTCCAATTTAAAAAAATAAGGTGAAAATTCAAAAGCATATATCAAGGAAAGGGTAATAAAAGAATCAAAGTATAATTCAAACATGAGGATCTTGAGGTAACAAGTAAGTAAGAGTAAACTTGAAGTTTATGATTTCTTTCTACAGAAAAGTCTCATTTTTACCAGTGTCACTGATTTTTTTTGAAGAGTCACCACATGTGAAGTTGTTTAATGAACCTTTGTCTACTATTTCAAGTTACATAGAAATAGCTCAGTTAATGTTTTCTTGACAATTTTTAAAACTGCTTTAATATACCCATAAAGTAGGTTTCAGTACTTTGGGTTCTAGAACCAAGTTAGGTTCTCTGATAGAAAACAATGGCAAATGGTTTGTTTATTCTGTGTTTTCCTTTACTAATGTCTTATTGAGGATCTAGAACTGCACTTATTTGCCATAATTCTTGATATGATGTTATAATATTTAGTCCAATCATATGTTTACAAAACCTGTTCATTGTACTATTGTGGATGAATTAAATTTAACATGTCACAGGCCTTAAAAATCATTCAGCCAATTAAATGAGATTCCTTTCCTTGTCTGAACTCCAAGTCATACAGCTTCTGGTTCAGAACATTGTAGACTTTCACTATCTCCTGTGGTAACCTCTCTCATGCTTGGAATGGCCATTTTATAGTCACAGCTTGAAACTAAACTTCAAGTTGCAAATTCATAACCTGTGATATATTTAGAGATACTTAACCAAGATGGTGAGGAATAAGAGTAAGACCTGAGGATAGAGATATTTCTAAGGTATCTGTTTACTATCCCAAAGTCAATTGACTTCAACTATGTCCAATTTGTAATAAGTACTGGAAACAGTAAATGTGAAGGCCTTTCCTCAAATGTTTGAAGGGATGCCATATTGAAGAATAACTGAAAGTATCTATATACCTTCAAAGGATCAAGTCTGGACCAAAGATAAATATTATACAAAAGTAGATTACCTGTTGGTAAGGAAATTCTTCATTTCTAATAAAGCTCCATTTCATTTCAGATAACATTCATGATCTAGTAATAATGCCTACATCCTCATCTAGGTTTCTTATTTAATCTTGAAGATATGGGGAGAGAATTCTGCTGTGTATCACTGGAGACAATCTCATTATTACTAATTGTCAGTTATATAACTGTGTAAACTTCAAGATTCCCTAACACCTTCTCCCGCTGCCCTCGCCCCATTATATCCAAGGACGCCAATTCAGGATTTTGAATGCCCTGTGGAAATCCTTACAAATTGTCCTTGGCAATTTTACAACATGATCAACTTAGAAAATTAGTAAAATATGGCAACACTTGTTATTCATGAACAGATGTTAATTACCAGTGATTAATCTTTTCTTATGAATGAAAGATAATCTATTTAGACACCCATTCCATATTTGTTGGGAACCATGTTCTACTTACTCATCTTTAGTTTTCAGAATTGAACATATTTTTATTTGTGAAAATAGGACATTTTTTTCATCTTTCCTTTTCTGACTACTCTGCGGTTCTCTGCCTCATAATCTTTGATGAAGAAGAACAGTGGGTGGAGAATAATTCTAGCAAAAGATCATTTCAGAAGTTGCGAATATTTCTTCTATTTTTTTAATTCTTGTTTTCCTTTCCCCCCTTCCTCTCTTCCCTCCATCTCTTTTCCCTCCCTCACATTGTCTCTCTTTGTTCTCCCCTGCGGTCTCCTTTTATTCTTCCTTCCCTCCCTCTTCCATTACTTTCCTTCCTGTGTTTCTGTCACCTCTTAGAATGACTGGCTTCTTTTCCTCCAGTCTCAGATTAGAGATCATTTCCTCAGGAAGAGTTTCCCTGACTTTGAGCAAAATATTTGATCAACCTAGTAAGTATTTTGTTGTCTTTATTGAACTTGTCAGAAGATGTGATTTTTTTTTTAGTCTTCTAAAAATGTATTTCTAATTATTCATCATCACAAGGTTGTAAGTTTTACAAATAATGTCTATCTTATTTACCTCTGTGTTCAGCAGCTTTCCTGGTGCACCTATAGGTATATATTCTTGTCTGTGCAGATATTTGGGTAAATGTTGAGTGAACAATTTAAAAATAAATTACCCTTTTTATTCATTAAATCTAGGCTTCCTGAGGACTCTCTTTCTTGGCCTTGGGTTTGGTGGGAAATTCAAAATCTATGCTACATGTGACTAAACTGGTCCATCAAAAAAGAGTGGAAAATTTGAACTATTGGTAGATGGTGCCTGAGCCAAAACTGAATCTTTTACTAACTGATCACAATATAAATCCCCACATATATCTGAAGTATCCTTTTTACTTTCAACCTGAGATTTAGTATAGAAATATCTAAAACCAAGGTTGCAATTTACTTTCATTTTGTCTCATTGCTTATGGGTACTACTTAGGAAACAGTGGTATACTAAGTTAAATACCCTACTTGAAGCAAAGAGAAAACATCTATGAATACTTGTAAGCAATAAATACCATGTTTTTGAAAGTCTGAGAAATTTCTACACAAGCCTCAAATCAGTTAATTACCTGTCTCAAATGCTTGTTTTAATTTAGAGCTTCAAAATATGAAAGAAAATAGCTATTAGGAGGTGACTGGCTCATAACTTTTATTGTTTCTAAGACTTTTATTTAAAATACTAGGCTTTAAAAATGTCTGTTATAATTAGAGAAAAACTGACTTTATCTATATTAGAGTCAATTAAATAATTTAAAAAACTCAAAATTTCACAAATATTTTAGGTACATATCTTACATAGGCTGGAAATTTCCTTATTTTTCCTTCCTAAGATCCTGAATTGAAAGTGAAATAGATGTCTACTGATTAATACAGGAAGAGTACCTTAGGCATAAATTTCATGTGATAATTGCTTTTCTTTTGTATTTAGGAACTATAGGCAAAAGCAAGAGAAATTAATCTGGTTTTATTACCCAGAGGGAAGATAATCACTATGCTTGTCAGCTCTATGAACATTTCTCCCATCCTAGGAAATCTTGAAAAATAAAATCATGTTGGTGGCTATCTCACAGTGCACTCAATTAAAGTTAAGTTGTTAGATTGTTTCCCTAAGAAATGTCAGCCATTGCCATTACCAGGTTTCTGACCACGTCACATGGAAAATAAATGTGTTCACACTGTACTATCTGCATTTGTCAGGGACTGAGCTAAAAAGAAAGACTGATGAGTATCTCATGGATATTCATTCTAGTTTCACTTGGGGCAAATTCTATTCACCCTGCAAATTCTTTGACCACAGACTATTTTCTTTTGCTGCTTCATCTCCTTTGGAAATTTAACACAGTACCGAATTTTATGATTTAAAAGTACAGATTAAATGCAATTGGTTTATGCATAGGCTGGATAAGAATTTAAAGAAATCTGCCTCATCAAACATTAATGGAGAATAGATAGAATTAGTGCCTGGCTAGTCTGCTGAGAATATAATGAAATTTCGGATTTTAGTTACTGTAAAAAAGAGAGTGGTAAAAAAGAGAGGAAGGCTGGATTTGTTGGTAATTGGGTTTCTCAGATTGTTCTATTTGGAAAACGTCACATTTCAGAGGTTTCCCTGCCTTTCTTTTCAGGATAGAAGGTTAGATTCAGGAAAGATTTTGTGGATATAGAAAGGGCAGATTGCCTCATCAGTCACCCACTCCCATCTTCAGTTCCCCTAATAACTTTCATTCCAACGCTCAGCTGAGGCATGAACCCAAGGCCAAAGGCTTACTCCTGAGATAGATGAGGAGGAGCACATCCATCAAAGACAGGATAACTCAGGAAAAGGTAAAACAAAATCAACCTTTCTACCCCCATCTATGTTTTCAGGACTAGATTCTTGTGATACTTTCTTAATCCTAAATTATCTCTAACTTTAAACATTGTATGATATGGTTCCTAGTTATATCAGAGGACTATGAAAATTGTCAAAACTATTGGAGGAACATTTCTTATTAACTGTATAACTTTATCTGCCATGCCTCCAAAGTTTTATTTAGGGTGTTGCACTACCTGAACAGGGCATCGGTTTCAACACTTTTAAATGCAGAGTTTTGCTGAGAATGCATGTTTCCTTGAGCAATGCAACTATGATTAATTTTATCAACACTCACTGCAGATTTATTAATACACTTTTACATAACTTAACACCCATCCCTCAGCAAGGAATAATTGTATCACTATTTTGCCCTATTTTCAAAAGATTTCTGTCAAGGGTTATCTAATACATGATCAGTTTTACAATGATTCTTTGGCATACCTTGTGTACATAACATTTTAAATTATTCTGACTATATTTTCATTTTTGACAATATGTTCCCTGTCACGGGTTTTCATTTGTATGAAAGATGCAAAGTATACACCAAAGCCATCCTTGGTCTATCTGATTATGTGAAATTAATTGAAGAGAGGAAGAAGTAGTGGCCCACAGCATGAACATGAAAAGGAAATTTTAATTTTATTCTTCTCTCTTGAATGAGTAAATCTATTTGTATTACCTTTGATTTATTACTTGACATTTAAAAGTTCTATCTACGAATGTATTTTATATGGAGGCACTTGTTTCATTGACTGAAATAAAATTAACTTATCCCAGCAAGGTAATATGGCCTTAATACTAACAAAACATGAAAATATAGAATACCTAGGAAAGAACCAGCTTCACAGAGGAGTCCCCAAAATAAAGGTTTGCATGTAAACTATGTAGCAAACACAGAATTTATTTAGCTCAGAAGGCTCTCCATTGGAAACATTGAATATAATCAGTTACAAGTATTTGTGAAAAACAAGGGAGGCTCTGGAACAAAATGATAAGTGGAACCATAGCTTAGTGAGGACTATTTCTTGGCAGTAATGGAGGAAATTAATAGTATGGAGTCAGCAGTAGAAATGTCCACTGTATACTATGTCTTCTGAAAGTTTGGATTCAGAGGAATAGCTACAAATTATGTAGTGATTTTAGTTTGCTCTTTACTGGTTGTTCATAGATTTTGTTTTTGGATTTTTTTTAAAGTATGTAATGAAAGAATTATGGAGAGCTAAAGCTAGAATTGTACTGAGATATCAAATCCAATATGTTAATTCAGAGGCAAACACATTCATATTTCATCTGTATTTACTTTAGTTCTACAAATGTCAAATGTGCTTTCAGATACTCTTCAAATATATGTTCATTTGCCCTTTAAATACCTATAATTCTGTTTCAAACATATCGTTACACATATCTTGTAAGAAGGTAGTATGTGTAGTAATTTATTTTCTCCTAAATATTTCTACTTCCTCAGTTAAATAGGAGAATTACTTATATAAAGGGGAAATGATAGACAAAATGGGTAACTTTTCTCGAAAACAAGTAAATGCGAACTTCTAGATCAGATATAAAGTCTATATCTTTCTTTGGGTAATATTTTATCGATATGTCATTAGAAATTTTGCCTTATAATAATAGAAACTAAGAGAGAAATCCATTTAGATAACTCTTTATGTATGTTGCCAGCATGAAGCAGGGGCCTCTGGTGGGAGATAGTTGATTATCCCAAGGCAATGGAGCTGGGGAGAACACTTACAGGCTCACACACAGAATTTATTTTGTGGATAGAGCTACACACACACACACACACACACACACACAAGTTGCTGAATTAAAGCCTCTAAAATACTTTGGACTGTATTTTTTATAACATTTCCAAGTCTTTTTTTTTCTTAACCCCCAACTACATCTAGAAAAAGGTTCAAATCTGTATTCCTTGCCTGTATTGCCTATACCAGGTAAAAAGTCTATGGTATATACTATAATGTGTGGTTAAGCAAAAAATCATGTGATAGAGAAGTCCCCCTTTTATTCTAATACTAAACTATGGAGCTTCAATGAATGTCTGGTATTTAGAGTGAAAATAGTTATTCTCTGTCAAGGACCATGGAAAACTGAGGTTTTAGTTGTATAGATATGTGGCCCCCCCTCCCCCCACTGTTCCCCCTTTGGTTCCCCTAAGCTCCACTCCACAAACCTCTAATCAGACAACTCTAAGGGTGCTGTCAATCACTATGAGTTTCTATCATCTAATTAATGAAAACCTCCTTCGTTAGCAAGATTCTTGTTCCTGTTTAGTTGCACACTTTCCAATACTTAAACATCTCACTAACCCATTTTATTTTTCATATTCTATGCTACAGAGATTTCTAATTTGGGGCTGGGGATGTGGCTCAAGTGGTAGCGCGCCTGGCATGCGTGCGGCCCTGATTCAATCTTCACTACACATACAAACAAAGATGTTGTGTCCGCCGAAAATAAATATTAAAAAATTCTCTCTCTCTCTCTCTCTCTCTCTCTCTCTCTCTCTTTAAAAAAAGAGATTTCTAATTTCTTTCTATAAAAATTATATTAGTACACAAATATTCAGTTGTGTGAATTAAAGTGAAAAGCTTCTCCAGCTTATGTAGAATATTTTTTTTTCTTTAATAGAAACACATACCTTCTTCCCAGAACACAGGTGATTAGGTAGATTTATTTGAGATAATATTATATAGTCCTAGAATTCAGCATGAAAAAAAAGTGAATTAGTACTCTTGATTCACAATGGGAAGGTAGAAATCAAGTAGGTTTATAATAAGTGAAGACGAATTGTAGTTCAAAAATATTTTATTCTAGTGGCCAGGAAACATACTCCTTAATTAGAAAAATAAGAGTATTTATTCTCTAGGATATTTAGCCAGGCATGGTGGCACATCCTGTAATCCCAGCAGCTTGGGAGGTTGAGGCAGGAGTATGGCGAGTTCAAAGCCAGCCTCAGCAATTTAGTGGGGCCCTAAGCAACTCAGTGAGACCCTGTCTCTAATAAAATATAAAAAAGGGCTAGAGATGTTGCTCAGTGGTTAAACACTCTTGGGTTTAATCTGTGGTACCAAAAAAGAGAGAAATAAAGAAAATTTTAAAGCAAATTTATTAAAAATTCCATTACCATTCTATTTTTGTATGTTCATGTGTATTCAAAACATAAATAATTAGAAGCTGTAAGCATAAAACCATATTACCAGGGAATACCTGTTTGGTTTTTGTTTTTCCTTTGGTTTCTAATTGAACTCTACTACTGGGGGTTGCTACCACTATTTGTTTACATAAAGCTACATGGTAACATAGTATAAAGAAATACATAGCAAAAGACTTAAGTGAACATTATGTATTTATGTCCTTTATAATCCATGTAAAGAGAGGCACCCCTTACCCCCACACTTACTTTTAAGAAGGTTAATTCCTGGAAGACTGTATAGGACATTTTTAAACCTGTGGTTCTGGAATGAAGAAAGACTTGTAGCCCTTTAAATAGTAGAGCTGTGCCAGAATGTCCATAAATAATTCTGACTCTCCTATGAACCAGAGTGTGAGGAAATGTGCAGACATTGCAGATTTTTTTACTGTTTTCTCCATTTGCATTCATATTACAATGAATGAGAATAGATTTCTAATATCCATTTCTATTCTGTGCATTAGCTGAAACTGTGGGGGTAAAATAAAGTTTCCTATGATTGAAATACTGGGAAGGCTCACATGCCAATGTGTGGTCAGAACATTCAGTATTTCTGCTTTTTCTTTTCAGAATAGCTTAAAATGTTACAGAGATTGCTAAAGGTTACAGAGCTTTTAAGCACAATTTTGTTAGTTTAATTGTAGCCCTTTCCACTAATATTTTTAGAAGGATGAACCCAGTTTCAATAAAATAAAAAAGCCAAGTCTTAGGGAAAAATTACATCAAAGTGACATGTACATGAAACAGGGTTAGAATGTGCATTTCTTAGTATTCTTCTCTTTCCAACATATAATTATATGAAAACTCCACTTTGTTACTCAATTCAAAAAAAAAGTTTTCTTTCTAGCCATCATTGAAATTAAATAAAATAAAGCTGCTATTTAGTCCATATAGTCAATATAAGTTTTTTCTTTCTTTTTTTAAATTTCATTTTCCTTTCTTTTTTTCTTTTTCTTTCTTTGCGTGTGTGTGAGAGAGAGAAAGAGAGAGAGAGAGAGAGAGAGAGAGAGAGAGAGAATGTCAATCTTCCTGTCTGAATTGATTTGTTTACTATGATGTTTTGAGGTATAACTCTCCACAAAATTTATTTGTTTATTTATTTTTTGAATATATTATATACCTGTATATTTTGGTCAGTATCTGTAATGTGTATTGCCAAATACTATATATGCACATTATAGATAGTGGCCAGAAGGAGTTAGAAAATCAGTGACAAAGTTGGAATGTGGTCCCTGAAGACCTAGATTAATGGAATTCTGCCAGACATAAAAGTTGTTTCCCTGCTGTTCACATCTGTTGCATTCTGGGACAAAGAAAATGTTCTGTGAAGAGCTGATGCTTACATCGCTGACTCTTCCTGATTTGTGCTGATGACAGCTGAAGCTGCAGCTTTGGCATCTTCCATTGCACATTGTCATCAGCAAGGTAGGAACACAACCCTGAATTAAATTAGAATTCAATGAGGAAATCTGATTTGCTTGACAGAAATTCACTTTCTATTTTAATCTGTAGAAAAGCAACTGTTTTAAAAATTACTACAAAAATATCTGAAAATACTACTAAAGGTAATCTATTTGTAAGGAAAATACTTTTAGAAAATTTTCCTCATAGAGGAAAGAAATAAAAAATATGTGACTACATTTAAGGTGAGGAGGAAGAGATACTCATCACAGAATCCATTATTGAGTGACACAATCAGTGTCCTACAAATCCTGCATTTATGACCAACTTCAACTCACTCTAATGTTTTCCCTTGTTTTTAATATTTTATTTTATAAAAGATCTGTGCTAGTCTTCTGCCTTCCCAGAATAAAAATAGGATTAGTATCAAGAAATATGCTGAGTGTTTTATGTATATATTATCAGATAACTCTTGGTCCTATGACTTAGAAACTATTGTTATTTCCATTTTTACATGCAAGGAAACATTGAAAGAGATCAAATTATTTACATAAAGTAGTCCACTAAGTGGTACACCACCTTTGGCATATCAGTTACAAATCTCTCTCATGACTGATCTAAATCATCAGCTATAGGAATGGAAAGGAGTGAATATGAAAAGAAGATAATAAATTTTAATAGGATGGAGATATCCTATAATGAGGGTTGAGAGAAAAAGAGCAGCCTATAATGATATCCAGCCCTTTGGTCTTATGTAAGAATGGAGAATTTAGAAGGAGGAAGAGTTTAGGCATGGTCATAGACTGACCATTGAAGAGTGTTGTGTGACAGTGGAATCACCTGGAGGTCACAGGAGAGCCCTGACTTGCATATACAAAGGGAAGAACAAGATGTAGGTGGGAGTTCAAAGTGTGGAGATAGGTGAGGTCTTGTCATGAAAAGATAAATGTAAATCTGAGTGGGGTTAAGCAATGGAGAATAAAATACCAGCAGAGATGCTGAGAATAAATAACCCATAATGGCAGGAAAAGAATCAGTGTCTTGGATACTATGAAGTGAGAATTTACAGGAAAAGGAATGGTTTTTATAATTTAATTCCACAGAGTAATCAAGCTAAGGCAGAGATGAAAAGTAACTACAAGATTACTACACTAACAGCTGATCCAAAAATTACTGGCGAGCAAAGTGTGTTAGAAGGAGATATTACAATGGAAAAAATCAATGAATATTAACTAAGGAATTAAACAGTGAGAGGAGAATCAGGATACTTGGACATGGAGATGAATGTAAGGATGATTTACTAATAGTCTTTTTAAATATGTCATATTAGTAGCCTCTAGAGAAGAGAATTTGAAAGTGGAGCGAGAATTTGAAATTTTGAACCCCAGGAAACATGTTCACCAAGCTATTCAATTCAGTGACTTGAATAATAGATGATAGTTTTTTTTTTTTTTTTCGTGCTTGAGGTCATTATTAATTAGGTGGACTTTGGAGGGAAGCTTATATTGATATAAGTTCAAAGCCGATAAAATGGAAAAATAAACTAATTTTGAGTGGCAACTAGAAAAAAAAAGGTTATCTTAACAAAGTATATGATAATTAGCAGCAGCATAACAAAAGGGAATTATGAGAAAATATGGAGACAAAAGCATGGCAGATGTATCTAGTATGTAAGTCATGAAAAGTTTTTAGTATTACAAAGAGCTAGAACCTCAGTTTTTGATTGAAAAATAATGAGATTTTACAGTTATGAGAAGATTGAAAAAAATGATGTTGTTAACCTCAAGGAGAAAAGGTAGCCCAAAGGAAGAAAGAGATATACTTTCTGGGTTGGGAAAAGGATGAGGGCATATAATATCATCCTTTGGTTTATCCACCTTTTTATTTATTTGTTTACTAGCTTTTATTTTTATCAATTATATGTTCACATAGTAAAACGTCAAATATTACTACAGGTTTACTTTGAAACAGCCTGTTCTTGTTGCAATTCTTCCTAAGCAACAATTGCTTCTGTTTTTTCAAATTTGTTATGTTAAAAGTCAACTCAAGATTCTGGGTAGTGGCCTTCTATTATAGTTCTTGTTTTTGTGAGCTCAAGGCACTATATTTTTACTTCCAATTATAAAAATTAAGGGTTTAGCCCATTTTTCTTTCTTAATTTTTCTTTCTCTTTTGTTTTTCTTTTGGAGTAAAGTTTGCCTTCTTGATTATTTAGTTTTCATACATAAATATATCTGGTTTAACCCAAACTGTAATTTTCTGCTTGTATCATTAACTCAGGCATCCTGGTGCCTAGGGAATTCTACCACTTCATCATGTGAAAAAGTATATCTTTGAGAATCATCTCAGCTATTTCAGTCTAGCTGATTGAATTACTTGAATTAATCCATCATCCTGCAGTCTCTCTCCTGGGTTATTTGGGGATCCTTTCACCCCTGTTCCGTGTCTTGACTTTCATTCATTCTACCAGCATTTCATGTATTGATATTTAGCACTTCTGTGTTCTATAAGGCACTGTTTCAGGTGCTAGCTATATTTACCAGAGTGGAGGACAAAAAAACAAAATTTATCATTCTCATTGACCTTACAGTCTAGTAGTAATCCTTTATCCATCTGGGCCTCCACATGGATGGGTAAGACCAAGTTGTAAGTAAATAAATAAATAGATTTGCTCACAGTTATGGTGGAAAGTTACATGATTTATTGAAATCATATTATTCACTATCTAAAAGCAATTTGAGAACTCTTAACAGAGTATCTCCATTTGCCATCTTACTAGTCTATTCTTTTTCTTCACTGTCTAAAATATGTCTGGGGAGCACTCAAAAGTAAAACCTTTCTAGCATCTTTTGATCATAGTAAAAATTTTCTAAGAAGCTTTAACTAACTTTTCCATTTTTTACAATAAGAGGGTTTTGTGAACTAATGAATCATGCTGAACACATTTTTATTGAAAAATGGATGATAGATGGAAAAATAAAATCACAAAAAGCCACAATGTCTTTAATACTGTATTCACCTTCATTTTCTTTGAAATAAAAAATGAATCCCCTGAAGGTAGATATAAATTTGGATGAAAGAGAAAGGCAATTATATTACATATTTAGTTTTTTCATGAATAATTACTCTGAAGTATAATTTTAGCAATTGGTTTTTTGTTAACACATGAGTTCTGTTTATAAGAAATGGTATTAGACAAAATTTTAAAACTCTGTGCATTTTAAAATAGCTTTAGTCTCTAAACATTTAATAAGCTGGGTCACTCTAGAATTGTTGGCACAGAGTAGTTCCTTTGAAAAATTTTTAGTGTTTCTCCTTTTTGTCTTTATTTTTATTTATATTTCAGATACTTGGATGTGAGGTTTCCTGGTAAGGTACTCTGACTTTTTTTGCTCTTTCCCCCACTTCTATCCCTTTTCTTTTTGCCATAGTATCTGAGAGATAGCCTTAACAGCTTCTTGTAAGACATTATGTAGTTTTCAATTCTGCCATCAAAATGTGAATATCTACAAGTTCCACTTAAATTCTCTGAATGTTTCCTTAACAAGGAACCCTATCTTGTTTTAAGGTTGCTACATCTTTTGTCCTTTTGATGGTGGTAGTTTCCTTAATTTTATTTTACTGTTTTCTTGTATGTAAGTAGCTGCTTTTCTCAATGCTCATACCTTTTTTTTTTTCTTTTCTGTTTGTTTAGGTTGGCATTTTTCAAACTAAAAAAATCCTTTTATATTAAATATTTCAGGAATCCAAAGCTTGTGGGGAGCACAAGCACAGAAATGAGAAGTGCAGAACATGACTTTCACTGCATTTGATGTAACTTGGGGACTCTGGTTAAGAATGCTCCATTGTTGCCCTTTTCTTTTCCTTTTTCTTCTCTTAGGCAACTAACATTCCTGGTAGCAGATTCATTGAATGTGTGACTGTTGGAGTGTGAAGATCTGGCTCTGTTTGGTAATCCCAGGAGCCAAATAAAAGAGAGGTATGAAGTAAATCTCATACAGTCTCCTCTGAATGGTTGTGCAGGATATTCTATATGGTATATGGTTTGCCTGTAATGAAAGTCTCTTATTTTTCTTTTTAACTTTTCCATGCATGGAATAAACCAGAGAAGAAAGAAATAATTGATTCTGAATTCTCAGAATTCTTGATTTTATTAGTTATTTTCACTCACACAATTATTTTTCAGTTTTTACAATTGTGATTCTATTGGCTTTTCCCTTTAAGCATTATAAGTTAATGACTTAAAAAGTTATAGTATTGATGGTATTAGGGGACTGACAGGTGTGAATGGCAGCAGCATGAGATGAAGAGACTAATTCTATACAATGGGCCTACTGAACTGATGCCCACATGCTTTCTTTTCAAAGAAGCAATTTACTTGCAGCCCTGCCTGGCCTAAGTGGACGGCTATGACACATTTCTCAGAAAACTACCAGTAATCTGCAGGAGAAATGCAGACCCAATTTAATGTCAATTAGTGAAACCCAAGGAATGCTGAAAGGTGAGACTTTTGTGACCCTTTTCATAGACTAGGTCTTGAATCTCAGGGAAATAAGGCTAATTCCTCCTAACCATAAAAATCTATAGGAATTTGTGGTTGAGAATCCAATTAAAACTAGTCAGCATGAGTCAAGTTTACCTGGAGCTATCATGCAGTTGGGACTTGAAAGTCTGATGTCATCCTGCTATCAATAAAAAGTCAAGAGACAAACCTGAGCTGGACTATCTGTAAACTTCTCTGGGGTACCCAGTGAACTGGAGACTATGAGAAGCACATTGTTCTCCTCTCTGGGAGGATCCAATATCTCCCTTTTTCTATCCCTTCAATAAACTCATTCCTGTTACTCCAAGTGACATGTCTAACATTTCTGACCTGATCACAAGAAGCTGGGTTTGAAGGGGTGTGTTGGGGGGGGGGGTCTTCACACTGCCTCAGATTCTCAGAAGGCACCAGCTCTGTTACATTGGTTTGATAAGAGGTCAATAGATAACAAAATAGATGTGTGTGTTCAACCAACCATCCTTAGCTAGTTCTACTCACCTTTTTCTTTCTTTTTTTTAAGTGCGTTGAAGTGGATTATACTAATGGTGTTAAGGTTTTGATAAATTAACTTTTCATTCATGAAAAGTGAATGAATAAAGTAATCAAGGAAATGTGACTATCCAGTGACATTGATTTAGCAAATTAATGAACAGAATAGTAAATAAAAGCATTCTGAAGCATGTGTGGAATATTCACCATTTCCAATTGAAAGTTAAATTTTGGGAGAACAGATGGCTATGAATAAGTAAAAATAGGATTTAAAAATTATCATTTTTTAAAACATTGGTTCTTCAAGTGCTCAGAATAATGTAGCTAGCAAAACATTACTATCTGATAAAAATGATTTTAAAGTGAAATTTCAGAGAAGGAGACTCAAATAGAACAGAAACTGAATTTTAAGGAAAGAAAGTGATATGCCATTGTTATGGTTTGGATATGAGGTATCCCCCCAAAATCCTGTGTTAATAGAGGAAGGTGCAGAGGTGAAGTGGTTAGAATATGAGAGCTGCCATCTAATCAGTTCATACTAATATGAATGGAGGAAGTGGGTGGTAACTGTAAACAGGTAGTCTTGGCTGGAATAAGAAGGTCACTGGAGGCATGGCTTTGGGGTTTATACTTTGACTCATCTCACTTTCTACCTCTTAGTTGCCATGCCTTACCCTAGAGCCACTATCTTCTGCCTAACCTTGGTCTAGAGTAAGGAAGTCAGCTGACTAGGGACTGAGACCTCTAAAATATAGCTTCAAATAAACGTTTCCTCCTCTAAATAGATCTTGTTAGATATTTTAGTCACACCTATGAAAAGTTGACTAACACGTCCATACAAGTGATGATTGTAGAGAAGATGAATAAGAAATGCACATTGAGATATTGTCGTACACACCTGTTTTAACTGTATACCAATACTATACTAACAAAATAAGGACATGGCATTTTAATAAAATTATATAGATGGGTTATCACAATTATAATGGAAATTTTGTGGGATAAAGCTCAGTTGGAATTTGGCTAATGCCTTAAGAAACAATTGTAGTGGAGTTAAATGTAAGGAAACATACAGATGCCAAGTAATCCACAAACTAGACAGTGAAAATGTTACTCATCAGATACCCCATATCTATCCCAACTTTTGTAATTAGGCTTATATGCCTGATCCTAGGTATAGACTACAGGCAGTGGATATGTGTAGCATTTCTACGATAGCAGATATTCTATTTTAAGATAGAGAAGATGTACATGATTTTCTAATTAACATACTATAAATTGTGACAATCCATATTGTAGAGTTCCTGTCAGCCTAGTTCCTTGAAAGACAATGTGGAGCAGAAGACTCTTACCATTACCAAACCCAGATGGACATGAATCATGAGCAATATTGTTATTGTTTTTAAGCATTTCAGACCTTGTTACTAATTTATTCCAACATAAACACTTGATCATTACAAATATATTAGTAAACTTAGTTATGATTATTAGAGTAATAGTGAATACCATCTAGCTAAATTTTGGCAATGAAGGAACATGTGCAAGAGAAATGAGAATATTTTAAAGTAACTTCAACCAAAACATTAATATATATATAAATATTTTTAAAATGCACAAAAATCAATGAAGAAAATGTGAACAATGAAATGAGAAAATCACATTATGCTTTGCCTGGAAATATTATCAAATAAAAGCAGAAGACTTGATCTTTATTTTATTGCCAGGCAAATAAATAAGTAAATAAACTCATGAGGTTGAATATCTGGTCTGGCTTATTCATGAATAATTACAAAAAGGTAGTTGGAATATGATTATTTTCTGCAAAAAGTGATCATATTATGATTTGGAGATGAGTTATCCCTTGAAAGCTCATGTGTGAAACAATCAGGGTTGTTCAGAAGCAAAATGATTAAATCATTCAATCTGTAACCTAACTAGTGCATTAATCCTTTTTATGGATTGATAATTTGAAAGGATTACTGTACTGGGTGGTAATTGCAGGCAGGTGGGGCATGACTGGAGGAAGTAGGTCTTTGGAGGGCAGAAGAATTCTGTTTTGCTCCTTGTTCCTTCCTCTCTCTGTGTCCTGATACCAGGAGTTGAACAGCTTTTCTCTGCCATGTCCTTTTGCCATAATGTTCTGCTTCAAGATGGGCCCAGAGCAATGGAGTCAACCAACCACAAACTGAACCTCTCTAAGGCTGAGTCCAAAATAAATATTTTTTTTCCAGGAAGCTGTTTTGTTGAGCTGTTTTGGTGACTGTGGTGAAAATCTAACAAAATTTAAAAATAAAAATAAAAGAAATTAGTTTGCACAAACAGATATGTGGACTTCAGGAAATATGTTAAACACTTCACAGAAAAACAAGCATTACATCATGGATTGAAATTTTTAAAAAGCAGACTGAAGATAGGTAATGGTTTATAAAGATCCAAGTTAAAGTTATAAAATCACAAAAAATCTAAGGTATATTAAAAGAAAAATAAGGTAATAAAAATTGCCTTAACTATACAAGTTTTTATTTACAAGTTCAGATTTTTAAATAAGGAATAGGAAACATATGAGTAAATAAAAACAAAACAAAACAAAACAAAAACCACTGAACTAAATCTCTAGGGATATTGACAATGAAATTAGACCTAGATACAAGCCAAGTGTTCCAGAAACAGAATACACTTTCAAGTTTTGCTTTGATCATAAAAAAGAAAGACCTATGATTGGGGCAATGTTGACAGAACACAAGTAAAATAGAACACAGTTTTATTTGGCTGTATCAAGAAGATGGTCTTGAAATTTAAAAACATGGAACATCTTGCTTTTGTGGGAAAAACAAGTGACACAGGTAAGGGTATATGAAGACACTACCCATATAATTTAATTTTATCATATATACCATGCCTTTATAAATTAACCAATGGAATATTTTTTAGAACATATGAATTTATCTCTCCCTTTCTTTCTCTTTCTCTAATCACAGAACAGTTGTTGAAAACATTATTATGGCAAATGAAGGACATAAAAAAAACTAAAATGGACCAGTGATATACATAGTTTTCCAAAAATGTGGTGCTAGTGTTTGGGATTCAGAATTTCCCCAGACAAGTCATTTGTTGAAAGCATGAACAGTAATGCATCAAGGTTCAGAGGTGAGGCTTTTAGGCAGTGGATTAATCAGTGAATTAATCCATTTGCTGGATTAATCCAGTGAGAGCTGAAAGTACTACTGGGTGGTACCTGTAGACAGGTGGATTGTAGCTGGAGGAATTAGTTCACTGGGGTATGGCCTTTGACTCTGTCTCTGGCCCCTTTCCCTATTCTTCCTGCCTCTGATTTTCTTCCTAGATACTATGAATAAGGTAGCTTTCCTTTACAATGTCCTTCTGCCAGAATGTTCTGTCTCTCCTAGAGCCCAGATTAATAGAGATGGCTGACTATGAACTGACATCTCTGAAACTGTGAGCCCACAACAAGCTTTTACTCCTCTAAGTTGTTCTTGTCAGGTATTTTATTCACAGCAAAGAAAATTTTACTATGGTTTACATATATATATGGAATTACAAAGTATAATGGATATCTTCACAAAAAAAAAAAACCAGAAATGGATTCTTAAATGCAAATATTGGAGTAATCAGAGCAATATTAGGGGTACTCAGAATCAGCACTAAGTAAGAAATTCGGATTGAACTAATTTTATTTGATTGTTTAGATTATCTTTCCAAATTTTAGAAAAAAATTAAAATCCTCATATAAGATATAGAGAAGTGATTAAAAAAGGTAGATAATTCCAGGTGGATTATCAAACACTCCTGAGAAAGTAGTAGGTAGATGTTCATTACCTCAGTATTCTACCTTCATATAAATAAGTGTGGAATGACTGGAGTAAAATTGGTCAAGGATAATTCCAGTGTTTTTCAAATCTAGAACTCATGCTACCAAATAGAAGAGTAAGTACATTAAGGAGATGTTAACTTCAACTCTACATGATCTAAAACACATCCAAATGACATTCATTTATAAGGAAATATATTTTCATTGAAACTTCCCCATCAAAAGGGTGGATGGCTAGTTAGGTTAGGGCCTCACCTTCTTCTGATCAGAGAAGCCAGATTTTTATCTGGTGTAGATATTGTTTTGTTTTTGAAAATGTTACTTGAGTTTTGACAATCACTATTAACATAACTAACACATACACACACATACATACACTCATGTACATACAAGTATACACATAGATACATTCTACATTTTTTTTTGCAGGCATGAAAGTTTTCATTGCTTTAAAAACATGGGCTCAGATCTAGCAGGAAATCAGGAACAGAGGATAGTAGTGGATATAGGGAATTTTAGGAACTTAGGTTTTAATTACAAAAAAGTAAAAAATCAAGCAGCTATGAGTGATAAAAGTGGTACACATTTATAAAACACTGAAGTGTTATTGTCACATTTTGGTTTTCCTAAAAGATACAAGTTTAAAGAATGATAGATAAATTCAACTAGACTTGAGGTAAAGAGTTCTCAGTTCATATGATTTTCTTAAGAAAATCTAAATGGGAGTCTGTGGGGACACGAGGAGTACATTGCTTGTTTTAGTTGAGGAAAGAATCTGTGTAGGATGAGAGTTAGATGTATGGTTTTGATTCCCTGCAGGATAGAAAAGCTGATATCATTAGTATTAAAAACCCATCAACACCCAGCATGTTATTGAGGCTCTGGTTGGAAATGCTAAGTGATACTGACACACAAATATTTTCAGGGTCATTTGCAGAAAGTGTGTAGTCACAACTAGACAGTTTTAGACTAGATGAACTGAAAATGAATTTTTAAAATAAAATACCTGAGGTTGCAGTGGTCTAGTTCTACTTCAAGGTCACTGTTTTGATGAATTTTGATTCTCCACCTTTCCTCACCACAAACAGTACCGAAGAGACATGAAGTATGTTAGCTGTTTACTCTTCTAAAAGGTTGATCATTTGAGTTCACAAAGATTATGGCTTAAAAAATTAAGGAAACTTGCTAATCTTCTCTTTATTTTTCAGAGTGACCATGTTAAGATTAGGGTTGAAAAGAGCAGCACTGAAAGAGAGAGCACAGAAAACCTGAGCAATAATTCCACTTTAATTAGACAGGTTTATACTTGAAACAGAATCTCCAGTGGGATAATGCAATTCACCCTACAAAAGTTAATATTAAGTTCATAATTGTAAGTACTTTACAAAACATGCAGATAGTGAGTTAATTAATTTAATTCTAGACCTTTAAGAAGCAAGGTGTTTAGATCAATATTCTGAATGTTTTGACTTAATACCTTAATATTTTAGTTCCATACTTCCCTTCCTAATTTTCAAGCTTCCCCCACCTACAACCATCTGCCATTATCTCTCCTTGTTATACCTCATTCATGAAAACAATAGGAATCCTAAATGGAGCTCATTTCTAAATTGCCAACTGCCAGTGCCAATAAATAGCATGTATTACCCAAAAGTGCAGAATACTTTAACTAACTTCTTTACTTTGTTCATTTATCTGGGGATAAAACTAGCAAGCACTTGCCAAGTAATTTAATAAGCCTTTGAAGTTTGAAATTGAGGATTTATAACTACACTTAAGGTTCAAGCCATAAATACTATTTATTTTGACAATCATAAACTTTACCAAAAAAGAAGAAAAAAGAAAAACTTCTACTAGCTTAGTGCAAATTCATCAGCTTATCTTATTCTTCTTTTCTTTTTATACTAAGCCACTAGCATCACTGTTGCTATATTCCAACAGAAAAAGAATAAAATCAGAGAGGCTGAATACATACACACATGAAATTTCCATTTGCTTCTGTTGTCTAAGAGACTTTTTCCACAATCATTAATATGTACAGGAATTACCTGGGGATTGTATTAAAAAGTATATTATGATTCAGTTGGTCTGGGCTGGGGCCTGATACTTAGCATTTCTGATCAAATCCCATGTTATATTAATGTTGCTGGGCCCAGCACAAACTTCTAACAACAACTTTTTCTACATGGTATATATTTTTTTGGTTGATTAGAAAAAAAAAGAAAAGAGAGAGAGAGAGAGAGAGAGAGAGAGAGAGAGAGAGAGAGAAATGTCTGTAATTTTCTGAAGTCCTGATTGTGGTAAGTTAAGGGATCAAAATCTTGGAAATAATAATCCTGAAAGATTAAAATTCAGAATGTTAAAATACTGAGAACTTGGGCTGAGAATGTGGCTCCAGTGGTAACGCGCTCACCTGGCATGTGCAGGGTGCTGGGTTCGATCCTCAGCACCACATAAAAATAAAATAAAGATGTTGTGTCCACATATTTAAAAATTCTCTCTCTCTCTCTCTCTCTCTCTCTCTCTCTCTCTCTCTCTCTCTCTCTCTCTCTCTCTAAAAAAAAAAAAAAATACTGAGAACTCCTCTCTCAGTATGGTGGCTTACTCCTGTAATCCCAGTGGCTCAGGAGGCTGAGGCAGGAGGATTTTAAGTTCAAAGCCAACCGCAACAAAAGCAAGACACTAAGGAACTCAGTGAGACCCGGTCTCTAAATAAAACACAAAATAGGGCTGGGAATGTGGCTCAGTGGTCAAGTGCCCCTGAATTTAAACCCCAGTACCAAAACAAATAAACAAACAATAACAACAACAACAACAACAACAACAAAAAAAACCCTGCAAACTCAAATCCTGAAAAACACCATTCTCATTGGAGGAAAAAAAACTATTTAGGAGAGAAAGGAAGTAGGGAAATTGTGCTTTTTCAGTTGTATACAGGATAGTTGCCATATCATGCAATTGTGTACTACTACCCAACTGTCACACGTAGCTCCCTACTTGTCTTTTTTTATTTTGGCACCAAGGATTGAACCCAGGGTACTTAACCACTGAGCCACATCCCCAGCTATTTGTAGAATTCAGTTTTAGATGTGGTCTCACTAAGTTGCTTAGGGCCGGCTAAGTTTTTGAGGCTGGCTTTGAACTTGCAATCCTCTTGCCTCACCCTTCCAAGCCACTGTGTATAGGCATGCAGTACCATGCCCAGCCCCCTCCTTGTCTTCTAAAAATATACTGCATCAGATAATGGATAGAATCCAACAAGCAGAGTGACTTTTTGAACCATGAGACACTTGCTGATATAGAGGTCCCTCCCATGTTACAAAACACACTAAGTCATGAACGATCCTTGGTTAGGGATTTGACTGTTGAAGAAGACAGACTTGTTTACCTTTAAAACAGAAAAAGTAGCACATTTCACTTTAATTAATGGATGGTCCTTTGGACCCTATCCCCACTGTTTTTTTTAATCAAATATAAACAATTTATGCATAGTGGGATCTGGAAATTCTAGAACTTATTTTTACCGGGGATTGAACTCAGGGAAATGTACCACTGAGCCACATCCCCAGCCCTATTTTATATTTTATTTAGAGACAGGGTCTCACTGAGTTGCTTAGCACCTTTCTTTGAATTTGAATTTGAGATCCTTCCTCCTGTCTCAGCCTCCGGAGCCACTGGGATTACAGGTGTGTGCCACAGCACCCCGCTCTAAAAGTGAAACATTTTATAAACAGTTATTTGAAGATTTGGTGAGATTTACAGAAGAAAATGCATTTTAATCATATCTCCAAACCATATTGACAGAATTGGAATTAGATGCAACCAAGACTTCTAATTATTAATTTCAAGATAGTACCAATAAAACTTTTTTTTTCATTCAAACAATATACTTGACAGAGTAGTCAGATGAGGGAATTGGCCACATGATATGGTAATGATGAAGACTTTAGTGTAAAAGCATCATTTTTCTGCATTGACATGCCTTTCAGCTGAGGAAATTCCAGGAGCTTTTAATTGTTTAAGCCACATTTGCCTGAAAAAAAAAAATCAGTAAAGTTACTGTGGGCTTCAAAATTAATTATGTGCATGATAGAATCAGAGGAGATGCAATGGTTTTGTTCAATCATCAGCCAACTCTATGGTCTATATATGAGAGTATGTAGACTAGATGTCTGCAACCCAAATCAACAGAGGAGCATGGCACAAAGGATGGGAAGATTTTCTAGGGAATGCTCATGTTGGTGTATATAAACTCATAGAAGAATTTCACAAAGAGCAGTGACATGTAGAAAATGAATGTGAACATGTACTCTAATGGGACTTATGCCCTGGAAGAAAAAAAGCATTCACTTGCAAGCAAGACTTTAAAGTTTAGTTAATGATTGTGAAAGTTAGCCAGGTTTTATAGACTACTATGTACAATTGCCCATGATTTATCCCTGTAATACATTTTTTCATGTATCTAATTTCTTTTTAGTTTTTGACTTAAATTTTTTTTCTTAGTATTTGCAATTATCAGAATTTTGTTTTTTAATTTTTATGCTATGTATTTCATCTTTGCATCATTTCCAATAATGGAGGTATTTATAACCTTTAGTTAGTGAGTTTTAATCTGTTTCATGCATTTTTTTTTTGCCGATTTGTCTTATGTAAGCATTTTGTGTGCACATAAAATTTTGAAACTTGCTCAATAAATGAAGGGATAGTCATTTGTATACCTGCATTTATGGAAGAAAGTTTCCTGAAATCTCAGTCCTTTAAGATAATGCATATTCGGTGGTAAATGATCAGTTTTTAATTGATTTTGTCAAAAAAGTTGGGGTGTTCATTTCGGTATTCCAGATTGCTGTAATTATAAAGCTAAATACACATAATTACTAACCTTGGTGGTAGGAATTTATGCATTTAACTTTTAAATCTCTTTTAAGTCTGTTTCTATATGGATATAGTCTATTTGCTCATAACTATTACACTTCTTCAACTGTTATTGGAATGACAATATTTTATTTAGGCTTGCAAAAAAGTGTATTATTATTGTCATTTTATTGCATAGAGGAGCTATAAAGTGTCCTGACATATTTTTAATGTTTCTAAAATAAATCTCATTTTAATGGTTTAAAGAAATGTCTTTTAAATAATCTTTAAATTATTTTTCTACAATTATATTTTTTGGGGGGTTTGATCTTTTTGGATTTTAGACTTCAGGAAGTTTGATCTTTCAGGATTTCAATGTTAAAAATTGACATTTCAGCACTATGTCCCAAACTCAAGATGATGATGATTGAGTGTAAATCCTATGAGTAGACAGAGCATGAAGTTTGGGGGAGTGTCTAGAGTACTATAAAACAAAAATGGGAGCAATACTGATGAGTTTCAGTCCTTATCTCTTTGGGGTATCATCTCTAAAAAATTCTGGATTATGTTTGTTGAACAATATCTGTATTCTAAGTTCTAAATTAACACTTTAAAGAACATTGCTTTTAAATATGTTCTTTAACTTAGGAGTTTATTATCCTAATTTTCAGAGAAATGTCATTAACCCAATTTAAAAGATGGTGCCTCAATGACTGCATGAAGTGTTAAATAAACATTTTTTCCAACTCAATTGGTTAGGCCAGAAATATCTTCATAAATAACACAGAAGAGTACAAAAATGTAAAAAGTACACATCAACAGATCTCATAAACCTGAATGTAAAAGACAAGAATACGATAGCAAGTCAAATCCCTTAGTGTAGAGAAAAATAATACACTGTATACTGCAGTTAGGCAAAACTGGTTCAACACGTAAAAAAATCAAACAGTGTAAAACACATATCAGTCCATTAAGAAGGATATTTCCTCAATTTGATAAAGACACATATGAACAAAACTTTCAGCTGACAATATATTCAATGACCCAAACCTAAATTCTTTCCCTCCACCATCTTGGAGACTACTAGAATGGTCATTCCCATGGTTGTTATCTAATATAGTACTGAAGGTTCTAGTTCCTACAGGAAGCCAAGTAAAGAAAATAAAATCATATATATCATCAAAGAAGAAATAAAACTGTGTCTATTTGCAGATGTAATTTTCTACATAGAAAATCCTAAGAGAGTAAAAAAAATCAACATAAATACTAACTGCATTTCTAAAAAGTCAAACCTACTTCAAAATTGCAATGACATGCATAAGTACTCCAAAAATATAAAATGCTAAAATACAAATCTACCAAAACATGTACAAGATCCGTACGATGAAATTCACAAAACATTGATAAAATAAATATAAGAAAACCTGAAAGAAATAGACACATCATGTTTATGAATCAGAGAACTCGACATAGTAAAAAGTCAACCTTATTTTCAAATGTAAACACAAATGTACTGCAAGTTCCATCTAAATCTCAGTAGAGTCTTGGTAAACATGGATAGCTTATTATAAAATTTATGGAAATAATTTTTGAATGCCCAAAGCAATTTGAATAAAGATCAAAGTAGGAGAAATCACCCTTATAGTGAAACATTCATGCTGTAGTTGTAGTATAAGTAGTTATATCATATATAGTTGTACATAGCACTTTTTAGTAGCAATAGTATATAGTAAAATAGTACAATATTGACAGAGGGAAAGTTACATAAATCAATGGAGCTGAATAGTGAACCAGAAATAGATCTACCCCACTATACTCAGTTGATTTTTTTTAAAAGAGAGAGAGAGAGGGAGAGAGAGAGAGAGAGAGAGAGAGAGAGAGAGAGAGAGAGAGAGAGAATCTTTTTTGTAGATGGACACAACACAATGCCTTTATTTTTATGTGGTGCTGAGAATCGAACCTGGATCCCGCCCATGCTAAGCGAGTGCTCTACTGCTTAGCCACAATCCCAGCCCCTCAGTTGATTTTTGACAGCAGTACAAAAGCAGGTGAGTGGAGAAAGAATAGTACTTTCAATAAATTGTATTAAAGATACTGTATCATCAAAACGAGTCATATTCAAATATCATTCCTTGCTAAGAAATTAACTAAAAATGAATAATAGATTCCAATTTAAAAGATGAAAATATGAACTTTTAAGAAAAAAGAAGAAAGTTTTCAGGACTTTGGGCCAAGTAAAAAGTTCTGACTATGGTGAAGGGACAGTTCAGTTGTGCATCTTGATTGTGGTGGTAGTTATGTGAAGATGCACATAAAATGTATGCGAATCCAGACAAATACACAAATGAGTGCACACAGAATACTAAAATGAATAATCTCCCAGTTGTCCCAATTGTTATTTGCTAAGTTTTGATATCATGCTATGGTTATATAAGACATCAGCACTGGAAAGAGGGTAGATAAAAAGTGGGGAACCTCCCAATCCATTGTTCTTCAACTTCCTGGAATCTACAATTATTTCATAAGGTAAAAGTTTTAAAAGGCAAATAGTTCATTTAAGACTCACACAGCTTGGGAGTATGCTGTTGTCTCCCACTGCACATGGAGAGTACATGACCCTACTTTATACTCCACTCTCCTAATTTCTAGCAAGCAAAATTCCGGGGTTAGAGAGGAGGGAACTAATGCCAGATTACAAAAGTTAGTGTTTGGTATAAGGCTTGTATAATTTCAGATATATCCTGATTTATTTCAGAAATACTCTCTCTTACGAAAAGCTGGATTTTTTTTGTTTTCAATAAAATATACTTCTCTTCTTTTTTTCTGACTCATGATTTCTATGCTCATGAAGTAGAATTGTGTTGAAATGGAATTCTAGGATAGCCACTGTGCCTGTTCTCATGACTTCTTCATGGGCTACACTTACCCTTTAAAAAGACTTATAAAAGGTCACCACTACTTTTTTCTGATTCTGATTCTGTTTTTAAATCACATATATTATAAAGATCTTCTTCTGACTTAGTTTCAGGACTAACATTCAAAAATGTTTAAAGTTGGTTCTTCCTCCCTAAATGATTTTTTTCACCAAATTTCTAGTACTTTTTTCTTTTCTTTTTTCCATTTTTATCCTTTTTTTTTTTCTTGTTTGAAGCACAGAGAATCACATCTGTTTAACCCAGGGATCGTTGAGATTTCATGGGGATTTGGGGAGTAGGAGGCATCTTGGCATAGAGATCATTCTTACCTTTTGATCTGCCTCCGGTAAGCAGTCTGACAATTCCTCCCACACCTTCTGCTAGAAATTTTTCTCCTCAGGCTAATTGACTGTTAATGGAAGATAAGTAAGGCATTTAAACAATCCTCTCTTCTCAGTATACACAATTTATGTCACCCTCTTAAAAAAGCAGAATTTAAGTAGCAGTTGCCCTGTTTTTTTCTCTGTCACATCTGAAAGTGGGTTTGTAGGGTGGAATTGGAGACAGATTTTATTGTCAACTTAAGTTCTTTCAGCCCAGTATTAAACTGCTAAATTTGAAAGTACTGAGCTGGAAAGAAGACCAGTGTTATATGTAACCAATATATACTTTGATTTCATGTGAAAATATTATATTTTCATTTAAAAAGGAAAGTTAACAGCACAAACCTTTTCTTTCTGTGAAAATTTACTAGTGTATCACTAGTGTGGAAGATTAGGTAATGCATTCCTAACATCCAATTTCTTAATCAGCATTGACTTCTTCAATACAAAAATTTTAAGATTATAAATCATACACATTAGATTTCATGGATAAAGATATACTCCTCTAATTAGACTTCTTCCAGAATTGCTATGAAAATATTGAATTATTAATGAGAAATGAAGTGGAACCTCTAGAATATTCTCTGACTTACATTGTCTTACACAGTTCTGTCCAATGTGTTAGTTACAAGATGGACCATGAAGTGAAATACTGACTCCCGGAGGGAAAAGCATTCTGTGCACACAGTTGTCTAAGGCAGTTGCTTGAACACAGTTTATGAAAAGATAAATGATTCAGTTAATTCCAGCAAGCATCCATTATCCTGTAAGTTCTCTCAAAACTGTTCTTTCTCTGAAGTTTCACTGTTAAAATTTAAACACCAATTCTCTTTTATAATAATCTCCAACATACCCTGTGTAATTTTTAAAAATGAAGGTTATAGTTTTCACTAGACCCAGAATTAACTTTCTCAAACATAAATCTGACTATGTTATCCCCTTTAAAAATAACTAATTATATCCCAGCAACACTGTGCCATGGATCACATCTGTCCTTTGAATTGCTTCCAATTATTCAGCAACATGTGAAACTGTATGTGAAACCACAACAATTGAACCTATTCCAGAAATGGCAATTTTGCTTGAGGATTGGGTAAACTTTTAAAAGCACATACTGAGTTCTCTTGGAATATCATACAATGTCACATGAACTTTACAATAAAATAGAAAAACTCAAGGAAATATCAAGTTTTTAAAAACAGTCTTCTTCGAATTGTAAGTTCAAATTTTTTATCATAGTATCCAGTTCTCTTCACAATTGGATACTAGCCAAGACCATATCCTGATGCTGCTCAATATTTACACTCTTATGAAATCTCTCTCCTGGAGAACTAGTACCATTTCCCAAACTACCTACGCTTTGCATGTATTTCTGATTTGTCTCTTTGCTGTTCTCTCTGTCCAGAATACCATTTTCCAGCTTCCTTGAATTGTGACTTGCTCCTCACTTTTAAAGTTTACACACTTATCTAAACTGCCTAAATATATAATTACTTTCTCTATATCTAAAATATTAAGCATAAATCTATTATAGTATATTTTATATGTATCAGGCTTATTTATATATTTGTTACTTTTTCTACTGATAAAAAGCCTTGAAGTACAGGACATTTCTGATTAATTGTTGTTCCTCTAAGTGTTTCATAGAGTCACAAATAAAACACTTTTACAGTGCTTCCTCCAAAGAATGAATTTGGATCTCCTTCCCTTGAGTGCTGGGCATACTTTTTGACTATTTTTTAATAAGTAGAATATAACAGAAATAGTAAGTGTAACTTTAAAGTTTCAATCACAGTTAATACAAATTTTAATATTCTGCAAATTATTCATCACCAGTTTTCATGACAAAAATGTAAAATCTATGAGATGACAGAAATGAGAATTTTGGGAAGCCACTTTGAAACTGGAAAATTACTTAGAAAACTAGGAAAGGCTTAAGAGACTTGAAGAAAGTATGCAATGGAATGATGGCAATTTAGAATGCTATACATGGGGGGTTGAAAATAAAGCTATCAAAATCCTACTGGGACCTGGAAGAAAGGGAATCCGATAGAGGAGCAAAAAAGTTTAGCAAGAATGATATATGCAGAAAGTTGGAAGGTAGGAAACATATCTAATGAACTGGGATATATAGCTAGGGAGTTTTCTAGACCAAAGTTGGAAGACTTCATTGGATTCTTCTTGATGTTTATGTGAAAATGTGAACAAAAGAGATAAATTCATTGCTTTCATACACAAATGAATGACATGACTGTTTTGAAAAATATCAATGTTTACACATGGGAAACAGAAGCATATGATCTAAAGAGGGATTGAGATAGGATTGTAAAATCTTTGATAAAACCCTGTAAAGATCAAAAGTGATACATTAGAGTACCATTCAGTCAGGGGAAAATAATTTTAAAAAGGGGGTTCTCTAATGATTTTAAAGGTGCATCTTATAATTTCTATAAATCAAACAACAAAGTTATGTTTTTTGCCAGTTTAATTTTGACCTTCAGAGTTTTTGCTTGCACTGGATAAGCTACTAGCATATTTTAAACACATTCCAGCAAGTATGTGAAGTTCACATTTTGAGGAATAGTGATGTCTTACCAATAATAGCCAGTAAGGAGCTGAACCCTCCTGCCAAATGCTCTGTGACTGAGCCAATTCTTTGGTCCAGATAAATCTTAAAGTAGCTGAATATTCAGCTGATATCTTCACCTCAAGAAACACCAAACCAGAATCACTCAGTAAGTTGCAGTTGTATTTCTTATTCTCAGTAAGAACAATCTGACATATTTGTTAAGTATTTGAGTCAATTTGTTATATAACAAGATAGAAATGCAGTTCCTCTTGTCCTCTACTGTTGTTTGGTATATAGCTTTCACTTGCTAAATGTAGGAAGGAAAAGATGAAGAGACAGTGATTGGAAGGTAAAAAGACAAAATTGTAGAGAAAAAAACAATATTTTAACTTTGAAAATTTGTCTTGTTGAGAAACCCACATTCTTATGTTAAAACTAAGTTGGCTCTGAATGTAATAATGTTTCAATATTCATCAAGACTTTAGGACAAAGGTCACAGGCACAAATATTTATTGACTTTTCTGCACATCAGTCACACACTCTACTATAATATTTGTTAAAGTTTTGTCATTAATGATAACAGAAATTCTAATAGTTAAGGATTATCTACATGTGAGGAAGCACACTTAAAAACATGAAACAACTTCCTCCCAGTCATTGATCTAGTAAGAGGAAGAGGCAGAATCTTGTTCTGTGTTTATCCAAAAACAATTTCTCTGATTTTGCTATACTGCAAACAATGCATTATTAAAGATGCTGGCAATATAATAATTCAGCCCAGCAGTTAAGGGTAGCAAGGAACAAACACTGTCATTTTCATGTATGTGCAATCGATTCCAGTCATTTATTGAGAAGTTAAACATGATGATGATGATGATGATGATGATATGATGATGAATTTTTGCCATATTGGGGATTGAACCCAGGGCTTACGGCATGGTAGGCAAATGCCTTACTACTAAGCTTATTTATTAGAAGAATATTTGGAGATAATTTAGAGTCAGTTATGCTCAAGTGTATTTGCATATCAGAATCATTTGAAGAAACTGAAAAAATGCAAATGCATGGTACATACCATTTCTAGTCCTAGGAAATTGTGATCTGAAAACATGCATCAAAAAGCCAGTGATGAAAAGTGATAAAGCCAGGCTCAATGGCATACAC
Organism: Urocitellus parryii; assembly: GCF_045843805.1. Taxonomy (NCBI): domain Eukaryota; kingdom Metazoa; phylum Chordata; class Mammalia; order Rodentia; family Sciuridae; genus Urocitellus; species Urocitellus parryii. The sequence continues at coordinate 40,096,550 of NC_135536.1, forward strand.
CTGAAATCCAGCAGCTCAGGAGGCTGAGGCAGGAGAATCTTGAGTTCAAAGCCAGCTTCAGCAAAATGGAGGCACCAAGCAACTCAGTGAGACCCTGTCTCTAAATAAAATACAAAATAGGGCTGTGGATATGGCTCAGTGCCAAGTGTCCCTGAGGTCAATCCCTGGTACCTCCCAACAACAACAATAAACAGTGATGAAGCATTGTGCCAGACATTAAAATTAGAGAATTCCAAGAGTCTTCAACTCAAGTTGGCTTTTCAACATCAATCCCTCCTTCTTTCTTTTTAGGTACAATATTTGTCTCTTTAATTTTAACACTTTCATAATAAATTCTACATATAACTAAAAAGTACAGTAATAAGATTGCTTCTTGAATAGAATTCTAAAATCTATTATTTATTTATTTATTTTGGTGCTGAGAATTGAAAGCTAGGCCTTCTTGCATGCTAAGCGTATTTCCTACCACTGAGTTTCATTCTCAGCCCCTTAAGGGCCTTTACTAAAAGTAAACTGGCTTTTATTTATAATGATTGTACTGAGGATAAAGGGTTAAATTTTTCTTTGTAATTCATATGTAAAACTATTTAAAATAAATAAAATTAAGTCAGAAGACCAAGAATATTAAAGAAGTGGGCCATCTATTACTGTGGGCATTTGAGTTCACAAAGATTATATATATATATGAAGAAAACAAATTAAAAATAAAAGGTCATTTTGAACCTTTTCCAGGAAGGCATAAAAACAAACATCTGAATGGGACAAGTAGGATACTTGTCAGCCACAACAGGTCATCAATGTTGAACAGACATGAGGTAGAAGTACTGAGATAACCAAGGACCATTTCAGTCAGGTTAATTTGATGTGAAGATTCACTAGATACTAGATGTGGTTTGCAAAAAGCAGACTGTAGGCAATGAGCATGTTAGAATACTGCCACAATATTCTAGAACACAGAACTAAGAAATTTGGTAAGAAATTTTGTTAGAAAATCATAAGAACTGATTAATCTGGTAAGTATTGGGAAAAGAACAATAGAGAAGCTGGATCAATAAAATGCAGAAACAAGAGGCAACATCAAAATACATAACTTAGGCTGGTCTCTGAGAAATCTAAATCTGAAAATCTTCGGAAAGCTGAGAAATTGTATTTTCAGTAATATTAGTAATATTCAGAATAGACTATTATAATAAACAATTGCAAAAATCTTATTGCCATAACAAAACAACTTATTTTTATGGCTATACAGTATAATGGGGTGTTTCTCGTCTGTTTTTCCTTAGCACGTCCACTCCATGCAGTACTCCTGAATCTGATTATGTTTGTTGTATGACTTCTCCACGATGTAAACCTTAGTATCCTTTCCTTACAGCCCTGTGGGTAGTTAACAGCAATAACATGAAAGATTGTGTGGGAAAGTTTAGGTCTGGGACTTATATCACATAAATCACTTCCACTTCTATTGCACTGGCCAATAAGAAAACCAGAAAAAAAAGTCAATTAGAAGACTCCAACAACAACAGCCTACATGTCCTTCAAGAGAAGAAAATATAAAGAATATGTGGAATATATATACATCTGTGTATGTGTATTTGTATATATATATATATATATATATATATATATATACACACATATGGAATATATATATATACATATATATATATATATATATATATATATATATGGAATTTTAGGCAATCATACAGAAGAAAAAAATATGTAATCTGTAGGAAAATATCATGCGATGTGAAATAAGCCAAACTCAAAGATTGTATATTTTCCCTCATGTGTGGAAGCTAGAGAGCAAAAAAGGTGACCTCATAGAAACAGAATGGAGACCAATAAGGTAAAGGAAGAAGAGGAGGGCAAGGGAAAGTACGGGGAAATGAAATTATTCAAAGTATGTTATGTGGGTATATGAAAATGCTAAAGTAAAAACAATTATTTTGTATAATTAACATGCACCAATTAAAAAAATGGAAGGTTCCAACTATATTAATACATGGATAAAAACTGGGAATATAGTGTGTTCAAGAAGAATAATCAAGTTCTGTGTGAATACAAGCAATCTCTGGGGAATGTCCTAGAAAAACTTAGAAGACATAGAAAGGGAATAGTCTAAGTCAAAGACTGAGTAAACTGGTTATATTAAAATAGTTCTTCTTTGTTGTAGATTACATCTGTATTGGTTATTGCAGGCCTAATTATAATCAAATCTTATATAAAAATAGAAAATCACTCATTTAATTCTGACCAGACATTTTTAACAATTGTAAGATTCTGGTGTTTCCCACCCACTTCTTATCTTGTCTTGATGTAGTCACTGTTTGGTATATACCACAAAGAATATTCTCAACAAATCTATTTTCTCTATATTCCTGCATACTTGTAAAATCTCTAAAGAAATACTGAGTTTATTTCTAGCATTTCCAATTTGAGGCCATGTCAGCCTCAGAAATATTGTACACATTTGCTCATTTACTCTAAACCATGATCACATTACTTTCTGGACCTTTAGCACTGTCTCTATTGTGGGGTTTGTGTATATTGGTTTTTTTTTTGTGTGTGTGTAGGTATTTTACAAATCTATTTTATAAGTTGGAAAAGTTTTTTTTAGGGTGCTCAAATGACTTCTAATTATGTGATTCTAGCCAGTGGAATTGTGAAACTTGTTGATGACAATCAAAACAAGAAAAGTAATCACTTGTATAGCTAGAGCTCTGAGAAAGTGCCTTTGTGTCCTTCTGCTGACATTCTCCATTGAATGTCTGACTCCATGGTTTTCACTTGAGCTGTTCTCACTGTAGAGAGCCCTGGATTCCCCTAAGTCTAATAAAGTCCAATTAAGGATGGCTAGTTCCTGAGCTGCATACCCTAAGGACACATGTTAATGATGAGTTTAAAATGGTGTCCTATTACAGGCTTATAGGTTGCAGGCCACCTCTGCATTTCATTTTTAAAATGACTGATAATTGGTAAGACTTAAACATTCCTATTTAAAAGATAAGGAACTTCAGGGACTTCATCAAGGTTACACAGATAGGCCACACTTAGAACTGCTTAGATTCTGGGTAGATTAAAGAATTGACTAATAGAAACAGGTCCCATTCAGGAGATATATATCTCCATCCAAAATATAGCGGGCCATGTCTGAATGGGTCCTCTGTGTGTGTGTGTGTGTGTGTGTGTGTGTTTGTGTGTGTGTGTGTTTATATCTTAGATTTGGGAGAAGTGTACTTCCCCTTTTGCCTTCATTTTAAAAGATTTATTCCAATTTTAATGAAATAAATTTCACTCAATACTGAAAGAAATTCCTTTTTGTACAAAGAAAGAGTACATCAAAATTTGGGATCTTTTTGCTGTGATTGTAGAAATAAAGATTACTTTTCATGAATCTTTTGATTTGCAATGTCCTCCAGAAGAAAGTGAAACAAAGTAGCCTCAATTACTCCATTCTTGGAAATGAAATTTGCAACTTGTACTATAATACCTCACACCCTTCTCCCACACCCTGCCTCTGAGGGCCTTTCCATGGAGCAATTCATGAATGGTCCAAAATTATAACAGCAATCTCTTTTTTTATGTCCTAGGCTATTAAATCCACCATTAGTACAATTCTTGTTTAGGCACAGCAAGAAAATGTCTTGGAGATTGCTTTCTTTCCTTGTACTATCTGAACCTGCATATCATTTATATGGGTGCAACAAAATTTTATAGAAAATACATCTAACTCTTTAGGCAGAATTTTACAGATTAAAACACCTGTAGATAAGAATTTTAAAATGTAAGTAGCAAAACTAATAACACATGTACATAGTTTTAATTTAAAATATAAAGAGGCAGTGAGACTCATCTTTGGAACAAAAGAATCTCCTAAATAATACTGTATATTTAAATAAAAACATCATAAGGAAAATGTTGTGTTCATGAAAAAAAAATGAAAGGAGCATATGTCTGATGATAATAGAGTAATTGGAACAGGAACTCTCCAAAGAAACAAAAGCAAGTTCAGTGAAAAAATAATTTTTATAATGAAAAATGAAATAGCATACAAGAGAGCAGAAGCATGTATTAGCTAGAAAATAAACACACCAAGGCACATCCACACCCACAAATAAAAGCTCTAGATTGAATTAATATGAAAGCATATGTGCTTATGCTATAAAAAGTCCTCAAACTCATTGTTCTGTCTAGGTTTGTCTTAACATGGAGTAAGATAAGATAAGCATAGTTCTAAAAGCATTAGTGTCCAAAGATTCATGAGGACTTTCAGTAGGTGCTCTTCACTGTGGAGCAATATGTAGGTCACAGATGTATGCTTCCCAGAAATGCAGATTAACAATTTGGCCATGTTAAAGACAGTTTGGCTGTTTCTCTCTTTTGTTCATAGAGCACTGAGAACATTTCTACTATTGCTATAAGAGCTTGAGTGCAATTTCATCTTCACATATGCTTATGAATATTATTTTCTTGATCCTCAGACTATCCAAAAGGTGAATTGGAAAGAAAATTACACTGCAACCAGAAACAATGGTCAGTAATGGAGCTTAGTCAAGAAGCATGAACATGAAAGTATCCATTGGAAGTCTCATAAGAACTTTTTGCTCATTCACAATTTTTTTTCTGCCCAAAGGTAGTGATTAGGTCATATCTGCATCCCATACATCTCACAATGCCAAATCCAGCTATGTTGTTCAAAATACTGACACTGAGGTTCATCACTCCCTTCCTAGGCCAAGCTCCCTCAGCAGCTTTGAAGCTTCAAACTGCAAATCATTGCTCTGCCTGACTTCCACATCTGGAAAAACAACAGATAACACATGTTTAAAGGATGAATTATACGAGGTTGGACATATCTTAAGGTGGTTTGGAACTCTTGATTATACCATTATAGTAACAACTCACCTCTTTCATTTGGTGTTTTCTAGAAACAGTTGGAGTAGATTTATAAGTGAAAGCTAGAAATAAAGAAATTTTGTGGTATATATTTATATATTTTACCAAAAAATTATTTTATTAATAAATGTATAGCTTTTTAAATTTTTCTTATTACTCAACTTTTTTTAAGAAATATTTCCCGAAACAGTAATATTTTTATAGGTAGGTGTTTGCTTTGCTATCTGGGTCTTATTTTATAAATGATTGATATTACTTAAAAGAGAAATTTGAGTTATTCCTTTTAGAGTTTCATCCAGGAAATCATTTTGTTGATAATACTACTTTAAATTATAAACTTATATTTTTTACAACAATTCATATTTTCACAGGTTTATGGTTTATTTATCTGGTATTTGAGGGGAAAATATCCTCTGCTAGACAAAATTTATATATAACTCTTTATTTCAATTTAGAAGCTTTTGGAACTTCTGCAATTTATTGACTAAGACAAATGCATAATTATTAATGCAGATAACACCAATACTAAAGTTCAGGAAATATACATAAATATGATAATACATTTAGTATGATGGCATTTTAAGCTCATTATTCTAAGGTAACAGGAGGAATACCTAAATTGGTGATAATTAAGCAATATTGTGAAAGTAGATATAGCTATGTGGTTAAATAAAATATTTCAAAATAAGGATAAAAGCAGCATGAGGGATTCTTCTCCTCACACTACATTGGGTCATGGACTTTGGTTTCTATTTTATGCTGTGCTATGTTTACTATAGCAATCGGATTCATGTACTAAAATCTTCCTACTATTATTCAAGAAAACTATGGAGTGCTTCAGGAGGCGGAAGAATATGATTTTTATCTTGGAGAATGCTGTTGTATTAAAATGACATCTAGTCAGGGCAAAGCATGTTTATCAATACCTACTGCAATGCCTATACTTAAACTTATACCAAAGAAAAGCAAATTTGGTATCCGAAAATTTACATGCTTATGTCAAATTATTCCACGTCTTTTCCAGTTTGGTCCTAGATGGCTATGTCAGTGTTCTTTGCCACAGTGAGGTCAGTTTCAGTAGTTAGTGTGAGGTAAAGAGAGCTTGAATATTAAGCAATTTTGAGAATTCTCATAGGATCATTCTACACTCACCCTACCTCTTTGTCTGGGGTTTTTGTTTGTTTCCTAACCTCTTTGCATGACATTTTTTTCCAACTGACAGTGTCAGAACTGAATCATTGCTTGTTCTCTCTTATTCTCTTGAGTGTGAGTCACAATGTAACAGTGCTAATAATTATTATCTTTTATTAAACAATTAAAAAATAAATGTGGTAAGCCTCCATCCAACTGTACTCCCTTCCTCCCTTCCTCACCAAAGATATATTACAGCAATTTGGAGGAACAGTTTATCTCCTTGAAAGCAGAGGACAAACAAGGATACTAGCTCCTGTATTCCTGTCTTTTAGCTTACCACTGGATAAGCACGGGGAAATAAAGATGATAAAAATCAATAAATGTGTGTACATCCTAAAATGAAAAAATATTTTACAAAATGATAAAGTGTCTTTTTCCTGAAGAGGTCAATTTGTTTCCAAACCTATTATCTAATTTATCGTTACAACAGCCTTTAAAGAAAATAAAAGACATGATATTATTTGCACCCCATTGACTACATGAGGAAACAGAGGCCACACTGATAAGGAACTCACTCAAGATTGTGCAGTGTTAACAGTGACAAAAGACTTCATATATTTTGGCTTCTGGCCCAATTTCTGGCCAGTAACCTTCTTTGCTTCCTAATATGTAATTTTTCACAATCCAGAAAAACAATGTTTTCAGTGAGCTAGTAATTGAAGATGTTAACAAAGGTCTGAGGAGGTTAACCTGTAGTCTGGCACAGAATAGAACAACTAACTTACCTTTTTGTCTGTCTATTTCCAAAGGCAGAGACAATGAAATTATTTTACTTTATCTCACTACAAATGACAAGATTATCTCCTGTATCTGTATTTTGTTTCTAGTAGTAAACTCAATTAAAATGGTATTACAGCAAAATACTAAAATATATCAGAAATATATGTATCCTATACAATGATTATCACATCTCTAGACATGAAATGACTGTCAACTGCAATGTGGAATTAATGTAAATGGATTTCTTCTGAGGAAAATATAAAAGATATGATTAGAGATATTTGAGATAAAAATTTTATATATGGAAAAATTAAAAATATAGTCCAAACATTTTATCTTATAGAGGAAAAAATAAGGTACAGAAAGGTGAAGTAAATTTCCCAAGGCTATAACACATCTATCAATCTGTCTATTAATTATCTATCTCTATATTATAATTCATAACAATTATGAGTTATGTTGCATCTGCATTTTAAAATGCATGTTTTACTAATCAATTTTTAATTCTGTGGGTTTCTGAGAAAATTGTTATGACAGATTTCCATTCAGTACTATTTTTTTGAGGAAATATTTTTCTGAAAATGTTTTTCTTTGTAAGAAGCAGATAAAACAAGACTTTTAATGTCTCCCTTTTTATACATGAATGCATATGTGGGGTTTTTTGTGTGTATGTAGCATATATTAGAATCTTAGAGCTAATAAGAATGTTATCTTGAAGGAGGAAACATACCAAAGACGTAGTCGTGTACAAACACATGAGGTCCTTCAGGGCATTGAAAGCAAAAGGTTACTGTCTAAGTTATTAGGTGTATGTAAGAGACAGCTAGAAGGGAAGGTTTGCTAAAAACAGATGATAAAGGGTCTTTTATGAGAAGTGAATGGTTTGAAATTTATAGCTAGCAATGCTTTTTAAATAAAGATTAGCATGGTGGTAGGTAGGGGCAGGTTTGGGGAAATATTAACAATAGGAAGTCCAAAAAGAAAGGGGCTTCAATGAATCAAGCAACAAAAGGTGAGAATTTGAACAAAGGCAAGAGTGGGTGGAATGGGGGGGTAATCAGAAATAAAGGATGTTTCAATTGCAGAATATGGTCTGAGAATGGCATGGAAGCATTAAGGACAGATTAGAATGTGTATGAAGGTCATGAGCAATACATTTCAAATATTAAGTTGAGGTTGCAAGTGGTTTAATGAGTAAGAAGTTCCAGATGGTGACTGATTTAGGAACTCAGGAGACAGGACGGAAGAGGAGTTAAAGATTTGAGGGTCACTAGCCATGTGTCTTTAGAAGTAACTGTTATGAAAATTATGTCAGGGAGTGTGTCTACACAAATATAAGTGGGCCAAGAACAAAAGATTAGAGAAGATTAAATGTGTTCATTTAATGAAATGAGATATTTCTATCTCAATGTATGATATAGGAATAATAAATGAGATATTTCTATCTCAATGTATGATATAGGAATAATATTTCAGGTAGAAATGAGGTAAAATAACAAATGTGACTTCTTGAAATTTATGGGAGAGTTTTAAAAAGTTAGAATGGTAAATGTGGACAATTGTGTAAATCAGAGTCAAATGAGTTGATGATTGAATACAGAGCATTTGATTTGCAAGTTTGGGTGTCATTATACATTTGACAAAACTTTTTATAGATCACTGGAGATGGACAGCAACTAGTTTTTAAGGAAAGTATTCCCACAAATTGTTTTTCTGTGCAGACTTGGATATCATAAGTCATAAAGAATTAGCTGACAACACTGTTGATGGGTTTAAAAACTTATGTCAAAATAGAGGATAGCATCAAAGTTACCTAAAAAAAAGTCAGCAAAAAGTTCTCTTTAGGGAGAAGGTGATAATTGTTTCCAATGATCTGTAAATGAAGTGGCATCTCTATAGAAAAACATTAAAGTAGTTTTCCCAGTTCAGTCAGTCATTTTGCCTCATTTTGTATTTCTTTGAGGTCTATGTGTTTCTTCTACATCACAAAGAATATAAGAATCTGTACCTATGACAATGAGATATTTGGATACTTTCTCCTTTATCACCTTTGGACTAGGAAAGTAGATCACTACTTTTTGTTGTACCAAGTGGGGATCAAACTGTATGTTTGAGATGAAATTCATTATTTCTTGTTAGGTTTTCCTTTCAACACATCATATCATTGAAGAAACTAGAAATGATTAAGCAATACAGACTGTGGTTCAACTGTGTTAAAATCACCCATAAAAACAGAGAAAAAATGCCTTTAATGTTTCAGGATTCCATTGTCATTTTACATTAAAAATTTAAGATGAAATAACATGCAAGAATCTTTCTCATGCTAAACTCTTCCAAATTACAGAAGCTAAGTTAGAGGTCATTATTTTCTGGAGGAGTAATGTTAGACTGGATTAATTTTTTTTTTTAAATTCAATTTACTGGAATGTAACATATATAATATAAATGATCTGTAAATGAAGTGGCATCTCTATGGAAAAGCATTAAAGCAGTTTTCCCATTTCAGTTGTTAAACATACAATGTGATAACTTTGGCCAAATACATACATGTATGTAGGCAGGATCCACTCAAGAAGTGACACATCCCCAGCCCTCCTGACAACTCTCTCTTTAAAGATTCCCATCCCTCTTATATCCTGCTTCAGACAATCACGTATCTGATATATATTTATTTATTTTCACTTATCTGATATATATGTGTATGTGTGTGTGTGTGTATATATATATATATATATATATATATATATATATATATATATATATATATATCTTAAAACTGAAAATAGATACATGTGATCATGTCCAAGAACAACAAGTTACTGAAGTCCCTCTAGTCTGTCTCAGCCATGATTCCATCTCAAACATGCTTGACCTCCTGACCTCTTGTACTGATTTGTTCTCAGCTCTGTAGTGACCACTTTCTGGTAACTTTTTGATAGTTTCAGCATGTGTATTTACAGCTCAGTCCACAAGCACTGATTGCCAAGAGACTTCTTCACATGTACTTCAGTGGTGCCAACATTGGACCTCCCTTCTTTTCTAGGAAGAAAGCCTAAAATATCATGACACTCACTTAAGTCTCTTCTGAGGGAGACATGATCAGAGACTTGCAATCCAATGTCTGAAAACAATTGAATCATATGCATGTTTTGCCAACTTTATGGTTGTTTACTATAAGAAGACATTTCCAGTATCAGTTATCCATCATTTACTGTAGAGGAAAATACCAAGTTAGTTCTGAAACAATTCTATTGCACCAGACAATGCCATGGGATTGGGCCAGCACCTGAATTTTATTTTCCAAATTTATAAAGAAAGGCAAAAGTCCTTGCATAAAATCTATTTCTATTATCATGTAAATGAGCTATTTTTCTACCAAACATTACCCTTACAACATGTATCTGTGGGATTGACATTTGAGAGAAGACGAATCAACTGCTTGAAATTTAATTGTGCAGTTCTAAAATTAAGGTTAAATTAGAGGGGCTGGGGATGTGGCTCAAGCGGTAGCGCGCTCGCCTGGCATGTATGCGGCCCGGGTTCGATCCTCAGCACCACATACCAACAAAGATGTTGTGTCCGCCAAGAACTAAAAAAACTAAATATTAAAAAATTCTCTCCTCTCTCTCTCTCTCTCTCTCTCTCTCTCTCTCTCTCTCTCTCCCCCCTTTCACTCTCTCTTTAAAAAAAAAAAGGTTAAATTAGAGTGTATGTGAGTCATAATAACATCTATATTTTCAAAATGTTTCATGAACTTCTCTAATGCATGGATTTATTCTCTTAATAGCAAAATGTTTCACAAAGTTATATTGTCATTAAAAAACTAAAAATATGACCACATATTGTAGCATTATAATTTAACAAAACGAACTATGAAGTCCTAGATTATAATGACACATCTGACAAAAACTGCATGTTATATGAATCATACCACCAACACAAAAGAATTCCATAAACAAGAATTACCTCTCTTTTTCTTCTGTGAGAAATTAATACAGATTTGATGGAAAATTATTAGTTTGCTCTGACAGTCTGAATGCATATTTCTCCTGAAAAAATAAAATAGGGCTTAACCAATGCTTTTCTTAAATCAAATTTATTTCAAATATAATTATGCAATTAGAATGATTTGGGATCTTTAAATTCCTGCTTTAAAGTTACAAGAGAAAAAGGAGAAAAAACTTCAGAGATAAATTATAGATTATTTAGGTTGTGAACCTTTATATTCTGAATCTCACTGTGATGAAAATGCCTCTTAGGTGATTGATATATAGTTTACCTTGATCTTACAGGATCCAGTGTGAACTGTCTAAGAACCATGGTGATAACAAGAAGTATAATAATTAGTACCTGTCCTCAGGTAGTTATGATTTCATTAACAACAAGGATAACAGTGAGAGATCTGCTTACTTGAAAATTTGCATATTAGACAGCAGTTGTCTTAGGCAAATGGAATGTTTTATGTCAAGTATGCAATAGAGGCAATAAGTGTTATATCTTCAACAATCATATCTACAACCAATAATTTCACATTAAGTTATCTCAAACTTCTTAACACTATGACCTTCCTTCCTATTCAGTTCATTTAGGACCAGATTCAAACTGGCAGCATCAACACTTGGAACTCTGTAGCTGTTTACCAGAAGTTCACTCTTAAGCTAAACCATCTGCCTCTTCCTGGCCACATACATTTCTATATTTTACCTACATTTCATAGCCAGTAAATAAAGATAAACAATAGAAACAAAAAATCTTTTAGCTCCTGATTGGGCTAGAAATAAATGGATTAATTTTACTTTACATGAGATGTCTACTGTAAAAAAAAAAAAGAAAATTATAAACTATGACTAAGCTACAAACTGTGTCCTCAGAACAGGGTCACACCAGATAGTAGTCACCAACATTTTAAACATTGCTCATAGTCTCATAGCACTGGGACCTCAATGCAGATATCTTTATAATGATTGTGTTAAAGAAGTGCAATATCTAAGACCTATAGATTCAAGTACTTTAGAGGACAGCCTAAAGACAGAGGGAGAAATACTCCCTCCTTAGCAGCATTAGCTGGGGCATCTTAGAGAACAGATAGGAGGTTGATTGTATCATGTTCTCCTTACAAGTCCACTCACCTGTTTCATTCATTTATTCAACAAAATTTCTTTGATCTCTTGTAATATAAATCATACAGATTATGAAAACTACAAAATTAGTGTCAAAGTCCTAAAATTAATTGGTAGTTTTTGCTGAATATTTGAGAAATCACAGACTGATTTAGAAGGAACTATTCCTCTGGAATTAGAAACCGAGTACAAACCCCACACCTAGTTTAATAAAATTATTTTTTTCTGTATCCTGATTTTTCATTTCTATGTATTAATAAAAAAACTTATATACCTCACAGTGCTGCAAAGACAGAAGGAAAAAATAAAAGATATGTCTTTCTAGTCTATGGATTCTGACTGCAACCTCAATCAACTGTGGATTAAAAATATTCAGAAAACAAAAATCCCAGAAATTTCCAAGCAGCAAGACTGGAATTTGCTACCTACCCCCAGAGCACCATGCTGAATTCATATGCATGAAGCAATGTGAAGATCTATTTTGCTATATTCCTTCTGTCTCATTTTGCAGATCCTCAGACTCCACTACATTACTTAGAGCAGTTCATTGTGTGTCTCCCTGTGCTTTGTATATAAACTAGAATGATTGTACTTATAGTGAACATATGTAGACATTTTTATTCTCATTATTCTCTATAAACATCCTCTATAAGAACTATTTACAGAAAATTTGCATTATATAAGATATTATAAGTAATCTAAGGTGATTTAAATTACAGAGGAGAAGATGCATAGGTTATATACAAATACCATGCCATTTTATATGAGGGACTTGAGAATTCTCAGAAATCTGTATCCACAAGGGGTTGTAGAACCAATCCTCCATGGATCACAAGGGACAGCTGTATAGACTGACTATAATACTTGATTTATATAATGTGCTAAATATATTTTGACTATTATTGTCATTGTCATTATTTGTACTCTAAAATATTTTGTTAATAGTGATTTATGAAATATTAAGAAGTATAGATAAATTTCCTCTAAATTCAAATAAGTGTCACAGAGAACAGAGTACTGGAACTGAGGTAGGCATATGGGATGTTTACAGATGGATGAATAGAGAGGAAACAAAAACAGGCCAGAAGAGCAGGTAGGACCCTGTCACAACATTTGTGGGGGAAAGGTGAGCCATGCCCCAAACAAAGAGAGGAGATAGTTAGATATTTATGACAGACAATATTAATACAATGTAGAGTTGAGAAGATGTTTCAGTGAGTAAATGGAAATAAACTCTTAAGACCCCTGTTTTAAACCAGGTAGATATTTTTATCTTAGTCATACTCATCTTTTCATAGATTTTTTTTTAGCCATTGCATCTCTTTAAAACTTATTTTGTCATTAACTAACATGCAAATTTCTCCTCATTTTCTTCTGATTCTTTCTGTGAGCATTCCTTAAATAGAAATTCCACTGGTATTTCCCCAGGCACCTACTCAAACCATGTACTTACTTTCTCTATATATTTCTTGAATAATATTTTCATCCTTCACAATGTTAGCCACTACATATTCTCTGATATTGAATTCACCAATTCCCAGTACTTACAATAATTCATGATGCTGAGTCATTTAATTAATGTGTATTTAATAAATTGATGCATAGATAGAACTACACAAGAAATAACAATGTAGAAATCTTTGGGGTAACTGATACTTTGAGGGCCACACAATTTAAAATATTATCAACATTTAGAAACTGGAGGTTCCATCTTTAAGCCTAGATCATCCACACTCTAACATAGCAATGATGAGTTGGAACTTAGTCATGGTTATGTCTTTAGAGGAAAATGTGCTGTCCAGTTTGGCATGCCTTCTGCTTGACCTCAGTGAGCATTCATTCATGTACTTTAAAAAACAGCTTAAGATAAATACATTCAATGTGATTCAGACTGCATTAGTATTTCTGTTCAATTTCCTTATCAATGGCCTTCTTACAATGTGTTACTTCAACTAAGAAAAATAAGAGCTAGTATTAAAAAAGAGTCTGTACTTTCCACCAGCCAGGAAACTCTTTTCCTCTGGATCTCTCATATGGCCAACACATTTTAGTTTCCTGTATGATTTATGCCATTCTTACTATTATTTATTGCTCTGGGACTACTCAATTTAGTAAAAAAATTGAAAACATAATATACATATGTATGTGTGTGAGTGTGTGTGTGTGTGTGTGTGTGTATTCTTCAATATATTCTTTGATCATTGATTTCTACCATTTTCTTCTCCTTTCAGAAAAGATTGAGGGTATCCAAGGAAATCTTGAGACTATCTCCTTAATTTTTTTCTGACACACTTGACTGAAATTTGCTTCTCTTAATAAATATTTTCTTTTTGACAACTTTAGTTAAGTTCTTCACTTATACATTGGTTTTATTTATTTATTTGCATGTCTTCCTGGATATTGATGGTAACATCAGTCATTTTTTTTTCCCTAACATCTTCTAGTACTCTCTTAAATGATCTAAATGATGAGTGCTCTTTACTAAAAGTTCATTCTGGAAGTCCTATTCTAAAATATTATTTTCTGTATTCTGAAAAAGTTTTATCCTACAAATAGTTTGTGTTTGTGTTTGTTTGCTTGTTTTTGCATCTCCAACATTCAGAGTAGATATGTTTTTTTTTGTTTTTGTACTCTAAAGCCTCTTAACTCTTTCACTTTTGAAATTGTGATTCTACTATTAAAACTTGATCAAATGAATTATAAAATCTATAAATAGTGTTTTAAAACATTATTTTTCATTCAGTTCTTTATTATCTAAATTATTTTATTTAGGAAGATTAACCACACACATTTCTTTAAGACTTCTACTTGAATTTCTATTTCTCAGTTCTTTTCCATTTTCTCCATTATCCGTCTACACATTCAATACAACTCTTCATCCTTTATTTTTTTTCTTCTCATTTTATAATATATGTTCTTATATATGATGAATATTCTATCATTCCTATATTTATTCTCTTTTTCATGTAGATACTATATATGATCATAGTTTGATTAGTAAATTTATTTGGCCAATTACCAAGACTATTTCTATTCCTCCTATATTCAGTCTGGCTTACTTATCCACATACTGGACCTTTGTACACAAAGTATTGCTAGCTATTGTTGTGAGCCTGTTAATATTTTGTCTTACTGTCTTCAGAAGTTACATTAAATTGAATCAAATGTATGATATGCCAATATCATTGTATTGTCTTGAGTAACTAATAAAAAAATTAGTTTTCAGAGGTACAATTTTTTCAGCTGTCTATCATGTTCTTTCACAGAATATGATAACTTTATAATAGCAAGAATATTGGACTCATACACATTAATCTTTATGAGAAAAAGTGTTAAATTCATACAGAAATTTATGATAGGGTTTGTTTACTCACAACATTGGTTATGAATTAAGAAACAGAAGTTATCTACCTCAGATTATGCAACTTGAAAATAATATATCCTGAAATTTAATGTTTGTATTTTCAGACTCTAGAATTAGCACTTTTAAATAATATGCTAAATTATTTTTATTATAAATTAAATGAATGTTTTTATCTTCAAATGTTTTAAATTAAAATCTAAAGTTAAGGAAACAACCTAGGTGCTTGTCAACTGGTGAGTGATTAAATAAAATGTGGGGTGTGTGTGTGTATGTGTGTGTGTGTATAAAATCAAGTTTTTCTCAGCCATAAAGAAAAATTAAATTATCATTTAATTGTCATTTACTGGTAAATGGATGAAACTGGAGAACATCATGCTAAGCGAAATAATCCAAACTCAGAAAGTCAAAGGCCAAATGTTTTCTGTCACCTATGGAAACTAGAGAAATAAAATAAAATATTACAGAGATCAGTGGGTTGTAATAAGAATATTGAGGGAGAAGAAGGAGGGATGGGAAAAGGGAGAAACTGCAGAATAAAATTTACCAAGTTGTCCTATACATATATAAATACACCACAGTGAATTTTCACTTTATGTATACCTAGAAAGCACCAATTAGGGCTGAGGTTGTGTGGCTCAGTGGTAGAGCACTCTCATCTAGCACGTGGGAGATGCTGGGTTCAATCCTCAGCACCACATAAAAATAAACAAAATAAAGGCATTGTGTCCAACTACAACTAAAAAGGGTATTTTTAAAAAATCACCAATTAAAAAATACAATGAATAAATAAAATGAAGACAGTGGAGTTGAGAAAGAAGTGGGAGAGGAAAGAAGGGAGGCAAAGAGGAAGTACTGGGTACTAACATGAAGCAAATTCTATTCCATGCATGTATGATTATGCCAAAATGAACCCAATTATCATGTATAACTATAATGCACTAATAAAAACATCAAAAAGAGAAATACGGCCTACCTACAGAAACTCAAGCAAGTATACAGCTTAAGAGATTTTTCTCACACTGAGCACACCTTTGTATGTTGCTGTCTCCCAGATCTCAAATCAGAAAAGTTCTAGCAATTCTTCTCATTTATAGTATGTAGTCACAAAAATCTTTCACTCTTATTTCAATACTTCTGATATTATATAAAAATATTTAAATGGGACAATTCAGGATGTGAAATTACTCATTGCATTTTTTAGCAGATTCTCTAAGAGATTTCCTATTACCTTGAGACCATCAAAATATAAAGAAAGGATTAAATGACCAAATATGTCCTTACTTATTGATCACTACATTGGATTATAAGTGGGCAGTCCAGTTCTAGAAGAGAAGTAAAGCTCCTTGGACAGAAGTAAGCCTGGAATGACAGGAGCAGTTCACTCAGTTACCTGCTTTGGGTAGCCCTGGTTGATGGTAAACTGGTTTCCATTGTTCCAAGTCTCTGATCCTTTATGTTGCCTTCTAGTCTGCCATTTTATTTCCAAAGGGAAGAATTGCACCTGTCAGATAACACCAGACCATATTAAGATAGTTTATATATCTCAGAAAAAAAAAAACTCAAAAAACTCATGAACCAATGTCTAGTTTATGACTCAGTTGCAAGTTTGATTATTGGGAGTTAATATTTCTCAGTTACGATCAACTTCAGATAAATGATATTAATGACTTCCTAGGTCTAGTCATTCATAGTTTTTGTATTTACATATGGTATCTAATTTCAAACAATAGAAAAGAAAATGTAAGTCACTAGAGATAGGTAAGATTATGAATATATTATATAAATAAAAGATTAAATAATCTGTCCCAAATAATAAACTAAACAGAGGTCAACAGGGGCACACAAACAGGTTTGTATATTTTAGCTGAGATTTTTAACTAATTATATGTGAACTTAGGTGTCTATATATGGTGATACTACCGAGAAAAGAGAAATTTTTAGGTGCTATTTGAGCATCCAGCTGGACTTTCCCGTTTTGTGATCCATCCATACACTATCCATCTATTCATCTATTCCTCTATCTGCAAGAGACTTCCCGAGACAGCACCTGGTTCATTCCTTTATAAATTCCTATATAAATGACAAACTCATTCTGATGTTATTCCAAGTTTTATTACATCTCCAGAATCTTCTTACCATTGTTCATTCTTTTGAGTCTTATAGGAGATTTAAAAAAAAATCTTTTGGGTTGGGGCTGGAGCTCAGTGGTAGAGCACCTGCCTTGCACATGTGAAGCACTGGGTTTGATCCTCAACACCACATAAATAAATAAATAAATAAATAAATAAATAAATAAATAAATTTTAAAAAATCTTTCCAGAGTTTATGTTCATTATCTGTACAGAGGTAGGTATGTTGGAACTTGTTATAAACACACTTTGATATTTAAAAATTATGAAAACAATCTGTATCATTAGAAAAGTACATGTTTTTCTTTTGTTGAAAGTTTCAAAAAGTGTATATTTTATAGAAAAAAATCTTCATATTAAAAATATTGAGATTCATTGCCAACACTCTGCCTCTGTGCTGTTTTGATGATTTTTTTGAGAAAAAAAAGCATTATTTCTGGATCAAATCAACTAATAAAAATCTTAAAGATGACTAAGAATCTTACAAAGAGAGACATAAGATTAGGAGTATCTGACTCACTGACTGAAGGACTGCAAATACCTACTGACAGCAGTATAGATTCCACATTTTCAGAAAATATTCGAGTTAAAAATTTACTGATATTTTCTCAATCTAGAAAATTATCCTGTACATAACTCATTTTTCTTTTGCTTAATTACATTTTTATAATCCAAACTTACAAAAATGATTAGTGCACATTATGAGATAATTACTTTCCAACTTCATTTTAATTAACGATGCTATTTTCGGAGAAAGCAGAGCAGTGACACACATAACTCAAATAGCTTTGATATTTATATTTTTGTCGGTCTCTCTTTTTAACTTAAAATGACAATTTTATTTCCTTTGAATTTATCAAAAATCAGGACTCCCCTGGGCTCCAACTTAGTATGCTAAGCTTTATTTTAGAGCAAAATTTTTGTACTTGAGAACATTAGGGGTTTATAAGGGCTAAGTCAGCAGACCTTTAACTATAGTTATAATAAAGGGCATCTCAAGCAGAGAGATCATGCACTCAGGAAAACCTCCACAGTAATATCTCCAAGCTAAAGAGGAACAAGAGCCCCTGATTGGCACTTTGTTACTTGAATGGTCCCCCACTGATGAGGCAGAAAGGACATTAAGGATGATTTTAGCACAATCTAACATCTCGCTGATGCCAAACTTAAAGCAGTGAAAGCCATAATGCCATTTCTAAAATATGCTCTGGCATGGCGAAAGCTTGGCTCTCCAAGACACCCAGGACTTATTCTTCCTGCCTACTTATTTCCCGCAAAAGGCCCTCTTCATCATTATGTCTCCCGTCTCCCACTGTTCCAGACAAACTAGGGAATCGTCTTCATTTATATGCAGCACATTCTTACTGCCATTGGTGCCACAATACAAATGTGTTTTATTAAAAATTAAAAATATTGGTTTTACTTTCCATCAGAATGAAAAGTGAAGTCTCAGTCTCATTTCCAGTCCCCTGCTCTCCCTCCCATCCTTCTTGCCTTGTAGTTCCGACACTGCTATTAACAGATAGGCCCCATTCCCAGAGACTTTAAATTATGTCAGCCTTTCTTGAACTCTCAGTCATGAGACAATAACAGAAGGCAAAGGACTTTTCAAAGGATAGGTGAGGAGACGCTGTGCTCCACTGGGAATAAACCTTTTTCTTGATCTTGTGTCAGAATGATGCTGTGAAAAATATATGTGGTGTCTTATCATCTCACAGCATATGGCTCTTAAAAGTCAAAAAGGCTATTATACCTTGAGGAAAGTTAAAGGCCCAGGGAATTACTCCACAGTATCCAACACCCTTTAAAAAATAAAAAATAACAGCGTATATTCTCAATGGCATTCCCTTGGACATTTGTCTGCCACATGGCACCCTTGTTTCTCTCTGTAATGCTAACTTCCAGGCTCCTATTAGTCTTTTTTGGAAAGTACAGAAGCATATATTCTCTTCGTTGCCAAAAATTGGCTCCACAGAGCAGCATGCTTTGCAATTTGAAGGTTAAATTCCTTTCAAAGAGTTGGTGGAGCTGCTCTTCTCACTCCTATTAACTAGTGGAACTGTCTGACCTTTATAAGTGCAAGTCAATATTCACACTGTCAGAGGAGTATCAGTGGGAGTAATCTTTTCAGTCCCAGAGAGAAACAGTTTGCCACAGGCAGATCATGACTAGAGAAGGGGAGTTGGTGAACAGTGACATAAAATACTTTTAAGTGAATTCAAACAATGTCTTTGACACAGCTTGGAATTTTATCCAATTCTAGTTATAACAGTGCCTACTGGTCCCTCTAAACTGCAAAGGTGTTTTGAGATAATAAAGAAATAGAATGCGAAATGAAACCTGGTAAGTTGGCTCATCCCTTTTTATCCACATAGGTGGCTTCCCCAGAACCAGATTCACATGTCTGAAGACCATTCAGAAATGAACATTATTTTTTTAATGGATATCAGTAATCTGCTTCTCACTCCATGCAGGATGTAGTACTAGGTTGAAATTTCAATAAACTTATAACATTCTAATTTTTTGCCTTTTGTACTCTAAGTTGTAGAGTTTAACTTCAAAATAATGCCTTCAAGGAAGTTATTTTCCTGTGATATTAACATTAAATATCACAGAGGCACTATAACGTGAGCTACAATTTGAATTGCTTTTTATTGAGTAACATATCATCATAATTGCATTTTTGATTAATTATACTATGACAGGGTTTATTTTAATTAAAAAAATATCTATTAGTAGGCTGATTCTCTGAAGACTGAGTGAACTGTTTGGTTACTATTCCTATCAAGATAGAATATATTTTAAGAAAAACAGAACTATTGACCATTAGTTAAATGTATTGTTTGTTCTAGTATTAACGCAATAAATCTAAAGTTATCTTGATTGTGTATAATAGAATTAGCAAATGATCTAATGAATTCATATTGTTAGAAATTAGGTTTCTCACTGTGGAAGAAAGGAGATATGGTAGGAAATGGAAGGAGAAACAAAACAACATGTTTTTTTGTTGCAGATTTTTTAAAATTATTTTTATTGGTTTATAATAGTTATATATAACATTCAAATTCATATGACATAATTACAAATGCATGTTATATAATTTGCTCCTATCTGGTCCCCAGTACTTACCCTTAACCTCCTGCTCCTCCCTCCCCCATACCCCTTCCTTTACTCTACTAATCTATTTATTTAATTTTCTTTACATCAATGTTTTATGGAGATACACAATGGTGAAATTCACTGTAGTATATTCATACACGTGCATTGAAAAAATAGATCAGTTTCATTCCACTGTTTTTCTTTATCCTGTCCCTCCCAATCCTCAAATCCACTTCTTCTACTCCAGTAATTTTCCTTTATTTTGGTTTTAACTGTGTATACATATGTGTACATATATTTTATTCTCAGAGAGAAATGAGCCAATGAAAAATGAATCCGAGCACATGTGGTTTTGATGGGGTGATAAAAATAAGAAATATATTTCAGGTTCCTGACACTAAACATCAGAATAGTGATGGAAATAAACTCAGAAATGGCTGAATTATTCACAATAGTTGATTTATGGAAACAACTCAAGCTTCTGAAATATATGTAAATGTAAAGAAATTATGGCACACACCCCCACAGGTTGGAATATTACTCAGTCCTAAAAAGGAAGGAAACTGCTACTCATAACATCATGGAGGAACTTGGAGGACATATGCTAAGTGAAACAATCTCACCCAGAATAAATATTACATGTGAAATATTTGGAATATGAACTACTTTGACTTAGACAAACAAAGATTAGAATGATGGTTGCTGTGGCCTGGGATTGGAGGAGGACAGAAAGGAGACATTTTTGGTACAAAATGAAGAGATGTTGGTACAAAGTGAGATGTCGATCAAAGAGTACAAACTTTCATTCATAAGATGAATACTTTCTAGAGATCTAACATACAATGTGTTTACTGTAGTGTAATAATTAAAATTTGCTAAGAGAGTAGATGTGTTTTTAGCCACAAATAATCAATTAAATTAGATGATGGATATATCAACTTGACTGCAGTATTATCATATGAAATATATCAAAATACTATGATTTGAGCTCTGGAGTTGTAGTAAGGTGGTAGAGCATGTGCTTAGACTGTACCAGCCCTAAATTCAATTCCCAGGATACAATTTTTTAAGAGAAAAGAAAAGAAAAAAGAGAATTATGTTATACACTTTAAATATACACAATTTCTTATTTGCCAACCACTATGTCAGTAAAACTGGGAAACACAGATTATAATACTTGACTCAGTCCAAGGTATTCTAACAAAGAACTTTAGATCAGGTAATTTATGCATAATAAAAATGTATTTCTTAATTCTCAAGTGGGAGAAATTCAACATCAAGGAGCAAACAGAGCTGGGGTCTGATGAGGTCTCTCTTTAATGACAGTTTCTCTCTCTGTGATCTCACATGGTGTAAGGAAAAGATACCCTTCCCTCAGCCTCTTATGTGAGAACATTACTTATCATATGCAAGTGGAGCCCTCAGGATCTAATCACACCCTAAATGCTTCATCTGTACACCTGTCACACTGAGCATAGAGTTCCAAAATAAAAATTTTGACGTGCTACCAATATTTGGATCATATCAATAATTTAATTAAAAATCTTTTCATTAATACATGCAAATAATTGTTGAACAAAAGAAAACTTAGGTCTTTAGTGACAACTATCTTCTTTGCAAAAAATTATTAGGCCAAATAAGGTATTAAATATAGAAGAAGTCAGAGAACCAGAAAAGAAAATCTTCATTTTACAATCACCAGAAAAAAAAAATTCTCAATAGATGATCACAATACGGATGAAATATTTGTGTTAGTCAGCTTTTTTGTTGCTATGGTCAAAGTTTCCTGACAAAAACAACTTAACAGCAGGAACAGTTTATTCTGGGTCCATGATTTCAGGGGTTCAGTCCATAGTCAGCCTGCCCCATTGCTCTGGGCCAGAGGTAAGATAGCACATAATGGAAGAAAGGGATAGCAGAGGAAAGCTGCTCACCTCTTGGCAGCTGGGGAAAAAGAGTGTGTGTACACAGATCCAGGGACAAGATACAATTCCCAGAGTCATAAACCCAGTGACCAAGTTCCTCTAGCCATATCTCACCTGCCTACAGTTAAACTCAGTAATCCAGTCAAATGGTTAATCCAAATGGATTAATCCATTGATTAGACAATTCCCATAATCTAATCATTTCACCTCTGAACATTCCTGCCTTAACATGTGAGCTTTCTAGGAGACACCTCATATCTAAACCATAACAATATCTTTGAAAAATAGGATACTTGTGCTGGCTTCATGCATCATTTCACAAATTATGTATTATAAATAAAATATATTTATATAAATTTTGTGAAGAGCATTTTAGCTAATTGATTAAACTTAATATCACCTTTAATGTTACCAATTGACATCATCTACTTTGCCATATGACAAAGTAATCACTCGTAGTATTTCCACCTAATTTCCTAAACTTGAATCAGATCATGAGGAAACAATAAGACAATCCAAATTAGGAGAAATTTTGTAGAACAGCCTACAATAAACTCTTTAAAAGTGTCAATATTCAATATTTAATTCAACATTTAAAAAAGTACAAACTCTGTGGGAAACAAATAAAGTAAAAATATATGACAACTAAATGAAATGCAGTAATCTTATTTGCGTTCTAGATTTTAAAATGTTTATGAATGACATTATAAAAAAATTAATAGAGAATAGAATTTAATATAGGGTGTATATTACCTAGGGTATAGTTAAATGTTTAATGCATTTTGTATGACAATTTTATTGTGGTTAGATAATATCCCTATTTTAGATAATTTATGTTTCATGCTGAATTGACTTAGAAAGAGAAGTGTCACAAACTTCGTGGTTGAGCATGCATGAGGCCCTGAGTTCAATTACTATAAAAAAAAAATATAGAATCAAGATGGACAAGATATGTGGTAAAAATATCAACAATTAATTATGTGTATGTATATGTACATATATACAGATATGTATGTATGGTGTATACAGCTCTTTCAAAAAGACGACTTCTTGTAAAAAGTTCGTAAAAAAAATCTAGAAGATAAATGATATATTTACTCTGTCATATGTCCCCTATAAAATAATAAAAAAAGACTTTATCAATTTTGACACATCTTTGTATTATTTTAAATAAGAGATCTTACAATGATTCACTGATGAAATGTAGTTATTTATGTGGATAATTCAAATAATCCTAGAATTTAGAGATATAAGAATTTTGAGAGTTAGAGAAAATCTTATCATACATTCTCACTTTTTATCTACTAGCCTTTTGATCATCCTTTCTCTTTCTTGTATTCTAAACTTGTATCTTTCCAATCAGCATTTAACATGACCTAGTTTCTTTCAACTCAAAAAGTAAAAACAACCCCCTTTCTCAACCCACAGCCTCCCCCGGAGACCACTCACCTGCTCCCCTCCTTCACAGATTCCCTTCTGTTCCCTTTCTCCCAGAAGCCCCTCCCTCCCACACAGAACACCTGCCACTCTACTGAGACAGCTCTTCTGGAGGACATCAAGGACCCAATTGTTGATCCAGTGGATTCCTTTTCCTATTCTTTTCACCCTCTGAGGATCATTTAACAAGGCTATTTCCTTCTTCAAGAGGAAAGAAAAAGAAAACACACAAACAGAAAGCCATCTCCCTTTGCCTCTGTGCTTCTCTCATTATTTCCTTTCTGCTTGTTAGGCCTTTTCCTGTCAGTATCTTTTGCAGATTCTAAAGCTCTCTTTTCTTTAAATGTTTGTGTTTGTCAGGTGTCTACTAATGGCCATTTCATCTTGTGATATCCATGGGATATTTTGTCTGATTTATGTTTTTAATTATGGCCTTAATGCTGGTGCCCATGAAATCTTGGCAGAATAAATATCTTTCCTATTGTTTTCGTTTACTATAAGGCATCTTCTTTTAGATATGTCACAGAGATCTGAAATTGAATTTTATACTCCCACTGGTGATCTTTATGCCAGTGGACATAATTTTTGTTAAAATAGAAAGTGCTTAGTACACACCAGGTTCTTTTCTAGGATATATCAGTTAAGAAAACAGAGAGCCTCTTGACATGGTAGAACTAACCTTTAGTTGTTCAGGCCAGAAACCTGAAGAGCACTTTTTCTTTACTATCCCAGCAAATCAACATACGCCTTGCATTTATTTTTAAAATGCTCATTTTCCTCTGAGAACAAAATATCGATAGTTTTCTTTGTCTATAACATTAAGCAATTACCAGGAAAAAAAAAAAAAGTTTGATCTTAGGCCAATCAGTTTAAATCCAATTGATCAATTATAACTTTATGTCAGTAACCATGTCTCTGAATGTCAGCCAATTAATAGAAGCCAGTTACTGGTAGCCACAGTCCACACGTCGTGGCTACAGAAAGGTTTGCCAATTCCTGAATATTTTACTTTGTTTTATTTGCTTCTCCAAGCATATTTATCAGCAATGTATTTAGTTCAAAGATTATAGTCTTCATTCACAGATCTTTCTTGGTTGACATGAATACATTTTTGAGTTAGCAAGAATAAATTTTTTTAAAACCCTGATATTTGATGTTGGCTTCCTTCCACAATTCTGTGGAATCATCATAACCATATATACTTCCTATCCCCATGAGTTATTATAATAATCCCTCTGCTAGCCTACACGCACTGTCATTTTCGCTTTAATTCATTTTTTGAACCTCAAACAATTTGTTCTATGGGGTATTACCTTTATACCAAAAGCAGACAGAAACATCAGAAGAAAATAAATTACATACTTATGAATATAATTACAAAAATTTTCAACAAAATACTAGCAAATCAAATCCCAAAACATAAGAAAACGTAGAACCCATGATCAAATGGCACATAACCCCAAAATGATAGACTGGCCTAACATGAAAATCAATAAGTACACTTTACTTTATATTAATATAATAAAGGGGAAATACACATGACTATCTCATGTGATGTAGAAAATGCATTTGACAAATTCTAATATTTTTTCATAATAAAAACTCTTGATAGACTAGAAATAGAATAGAACTTCCTCAACCTTATAAAGGCATATATGGAAAAACCACAGTTATCATACTTAATATCAAATAACAAATACTTTCCTGCAAGATCAGGAACAAGACAAGAATGTCTACATTTTTTTTTAAATTTGTGGTGCTGGGGATTGAACCCAGGGCCTTGTGCATGCAAGACAAGCACTCCACCAAGCGGACTATATCCCCAGCCTCCTGATATTTGTATTTGACACTTGTATTTAACATTGTACGGGGTGTTCTAGCCAGGGCAATTAGATAAAAAGAAATAAATGGACTCAATATTGCAAGGTAAAAATAAAACAATCTCTTCTTATGTGTCATGAATTGTGTGATTTGTACATAGTCTATTCAGGAAAATACACACACACACACACACAAAGCCAGAACGTTTTGAAACTAAAAAATTAGCTCAGTAAGGCTCTAAGTTAAAAGATTAAAATAGAAAAATTAATTGTGTTTCTATGCACTAGCACTGAGCATGTATAAATAATATTATTAAAACAAGTCCATCTACAGTATCATAGAAAAGAATAAAACCTAAAAATCTATTTATCAAAATAAGTGTACACTCAAAACTACAAAAAAAATTCATTGAAAAAATAAAAAGAAACTCCAAATAAATGGAAATATATCTTGTGTCCATAGATTGGGATTTGTATTATTGTTACAATACCAGTATGTCCTAGATTGATAGATTTATCACAATTCTTATAAAAATCCCAGTTTCCATTTTTTGTTTGCAGAAACTAATTTTTTGCAATGGCCAAAATCATAAAGTTGGAGAGCACAAATTTTCTGATTTCAAAACTTAAGATAAATTTACAGTAATAAAAAATGTGATACTAGCATAAGGATAAGCATATAGAGCAATGAAAGATAATTGAGATTCCAGAAGTGAATCTATCCATCTTGCCCAACTGATTTTCACCACAGGTATTTCATGTGTGTGGGTTGGTCTCTTCAACAAATGGTGCTGGAACAAATGGATATCTATCCCAGGTCAAAAAATAAATTAGACTCCCTCCTTCCACATATCAAATGAACTAAAAATGGATAAAGACCTAAACTAAACAATATAACTCTTACAATAAAACACAGAACAAAATCTTCACAACCTTGTATTATGCAGTGGCTTTTTATATATAATAACAAGAAGAAAAAATGTTAAAAATTGGAATTCATCAAAATTTAAAGAGTTGTGTTCACTAAAGGACACTATCAGAAAGTGAAAACAGAAATTTGTATCTAGAATGTATAAAAAAATAATCTCAACAGCAAAAAAGACAAATTAACTCAATTAAAAAATTGACAGACTTTGAAAAGACATTTACCCAAGGAAAATTTAGAAATATTCAATAAGGCTATGAAGATGTTTGACATCATTATTCATAATGAAAATAGATGTGAGGCAAAACTACAATGAGATACAGTTTCATCCACCACTAAAATGCTTTAAAAAATTGGAATAGCCTGCTATGATGGCACTCGCCTATAATCCCAGCAACTAGGGAGGCTGAGATAGGAGGTTGACCATCCAAGGCAAGACTCAGTAATTTAGTGAGGCCCTAAGCAACTTGACTAGATGCTGTCTTAAAACAAAAAATAAAAAGGGCTGGGGATATTGCTCAGTGGTCATGCATCCCATATTCAATTCCCAGAAATAAAAAAAAAATGACAACAATAAAAAATTAAAAGAAATTAATAAAAACTGGCAAAGCTATGGAGAAAATACTATCCCTCATATGTTGTTGATAGAAACATAAAAGCCTGCAGCCGTTTTGAAAGCCGTTTGGTAGTTCTTTGAAATGTTAAGCCTCGAGTTTACATGTAATTTAGCAAATCCACTTCTAGGCAGATATACAATGAAAATACATATCCATATGAAATCATGTACACAAATGTTTTCAATGGCACAAGTGTTTATAATGAGTGTAGGATGTGTAAGGATAAAGACCCTATCTTTCATGGTCCCCTTTTTATTTCTAAAGCTAGAAGTAACCAAACATATTTTTTTGATAGAAAAATCTGATTGTAGATTTTTGTTTTGTTTTGTTTTTGGATAATTTTCTTGGATAATGACTTTAGTAACACATCTAAATAATGAGGATGGAAATTTTTTCCATAAGTTATCACATTTTTCTTACATAATTTTTTAAAATTTGTTTGTGCATCATGTTATATAGTTTTCAAAGCCTTATAAGAATACAGTATGGCAGGACCTTTCATGTGACATGACTTCTATCCATTCTGACCCTCTGCCTCCAGAGGTACCATTAGTTTTCATTGACAAGATGCATGATTATCTGAATTATTAACTTATGCTTGATAAAACTATTACTAATATTATGTATAAACATACACAGCATCATAGAGCTTGAAGGATGACCATTCTGTTAACCCATGTCTACTTGAAACCACCACTTGAAATCAAGACTCTGTAGGCAGCCTATGGGTTTCCAAGTGCACTCTTCCTAGTTTGTTATAAGAAAAGCATTTATGTCATCTTATATTTTCAGGAAGATTATATTATTAAAACAGACATCCTCAAAGGTGGTAGGATGCAACAACAGCAACAGAAAGCTTTGACATCTAAGTAATTTAATTTTTTTGATAATGATTTATGAGCAATGGGTGATTTATTATATGACTCTTTGTTGAGGATTGGATCATATAACACATTCAACCTAAAAGTTTATTAGTCAGGTTTCTCCAGAGAAATGGAAACAAAAGGCACTGTGTGTGTGTGTGAGTGTGTGTGTGTGTGTGTGTGTTTGTGTGTGTGTACCAGAGGAAAAACAGAGAGAGAAAAGACACAAGAGAGATTTCGGTGTAGTTCCAATCCAAAAGCCAGCCAGCTCAAGACCCCAAAGACCCAGCTATTGTTCAAATGTAGTGGCAGGAAGAAATCAATGTTCCAGCTCAACGCAGTCAGACAGAAGCATTCCTTCTGACATGGACGAGGGTCAAATTTTTGGTTCTATTCAGCTCGTCAGCTGATAGGATGTGACCCACTTAAATTAGGGAGGGCTTTATAGAATTTATAGACTAATTTAAATATTTAACTCATCCAAAAAAGCCCTCATAGAAACTTCCAGAATAAGGATTGGCCAAATATCTGGGTATTTGTGACTGCCGAGTTGACATATGAAATTCATTTCCACAACTGGTTGCTTATATTAGATATTTCCCTTTTCATTTGTTATAATTTTCTTTTCTCTTTTGAGGAGAGCTCTTGGTCATAGTTGTAATTTCTTGTATTTGAGCTCCCAAATTGGCATTTGTGGTAGTCAGTGTTCTAAGATGACTGCCAATGAGTCAGTCATGCCCTTGCACAATCACATCCTACTGAATGTGGATGAAATCTGTGACTTGCTTCTAACCAGAAGAATGTGGAAAGCTAATAGGAAAATCATTCTGTTGTTAGTATAATTCGATATAAGATTATATATTTGCAAAAAAGTGTTAGAGATTCTCTTTCTTGCTTTGGAAATGTCCGGGTGGGCGACAGAGGTAAGGAACTGTGAGAGCCTCTACTTGCTGAAAATGGCCATGACTAAGAGCCAGCAATGAAACAGTGACCTTGATTCTATAACTGAGAACAAGAATGGGAAACTAGAGTCTCCCAGCAGTCATGTCAGCCACTGGTCAACATACAAACTGCAACCTGTGACATGCTGAGTTGAGAAACAAATTAAACCATGCCCAGACTCCTACCCTATCAAAACAGTGGGATAAACAAAACAAAACAAAACAAAATACCCACAAAAACATGTTGTAAATATCTGCGTTTGTAGTGATTTGTTAGTTAGCAGCACAGAACTAATATTATTTCCCTGCCTCCCTAATCTCCTATAATCAATTATTCTAGTTTTTGTAATTTTGGAAATGGATGGGCAAATTCCATTTAATTACAACTGAATAGCAAAGACATAGGGGGTTCAGAAAATTAAAATGAGAGTTGAAACCTGTGCAGGAACAGGACTAAAAGAAATTCCATTCTGATAACTAGTAAAGATTTGACTTGGACTGATTTAACATGGACAACAGCAGCAGCTTAATGCATTTTGAACTTGTTGCTAAGTATAATGCAGGGGATAAAAGAATAAGTATATTTTGATATCTAAGTAGAGTGAAAAAACGACAAAGCATCCTAGCACATCTAAGAACAATCTAAGATTATTTTATTATTTTTAGAACTCCCTGTTCTCAGGTCAGGCTGGTACTAGAGTAAAAAGGCGAACACATTGAATGGCCACAGCTTAGCATAAGGAGAATATAGAGTGTAATAATGAAGTTCCACACAGGATTACTGAGGCTCAGATTTCAGAAATGTTTGACTCAGTATTCTTGAATAGATTCAGACTGAAGTCTGATATCTTGAGCATCCTATTCTAAACTCTCCACGATCAGGACACACCATCTCTTTGTAATCTTAGGTACGAAATACTTCTGCTTTTGTACTTCAGCCCCAAATAGATACTTTTCCTTTTACTTTAGGATGTCCTGTGCTTTGAGGCATCTTTATATATGTATGCACTAGTTATGTTCTTCCTGCCTTGAATGTTCTTTCATGGATACTACTTGCTGGGATATTTCATTTTCCTTAGCTTTTATACTTTTTATCCTACTTAAAAACATAGTTAGAATATTTCATATTAAAATAAGCAAATTCCAAATGCTGTTCTTTCTTTAAACTCTTTATTTATACAGAAAAATATCATTTTATGGCATCATTGCAAGCAAGGCCATTTAGCTATTCTACAAACAAACAAACAAACAAAATATTCCTCCCAATATACACATCCTAAAAATACTAGGTACGATATAACCACAAACTTTGTGCTCTAAAGAAAGTAAGTGCAGTCTACAGGTGGTGAAGTGATGAAATGGAAAATAAGTTTGTTATGAGTATCCAGAAACCACAGGTGCCTTGAGGCTGTTTGCAGATCTTATTAACCTAGAATCTAGGGAAAATAAAATCTTTCTTAGTATTTCATATGTGCAGGGCTTTTTCCTTCACTGGGGACTGAAATTTGTTATTTATATTACATATATGGTCCAGGAAACTGTAAGTTGAAACATTAATTTAAAAGTTGTTATTGTCTAGTGGTGCTTAGCAGAAAGAAATGCAAATATTCTCTGAAGGGATTCAGCTTTAATTCAGGATGTAAGATTATCACATGTAAAACCCAGTCATAGTTCAACTCACAATATAACATTTCCAAAAGAAGAAATAAGCCATGATAATTAAGAATTAACAAAAATTAAAAACAGCAAAATAAGATGCACTAAACTATAAATATTGAAAAGTTAGAAGCTGTATGCTAAATATACTTAAAAGACCTAAATATGAGTTGAAAATTTAAAGTAAAATGTTTTGAAACATATATAACATGATTTAATATAAAAAATAATATCCATATATTAATGTATGAGCAGAAAAATATTCCAACTGGAACTAAAATTTCCATGTAAATGTAAAATATGTAAAATAGGAAATGATGAAATTGCTATAAGCAATAATAGAAAAAAATTTATAATTTTGGAGTGTTTAAATTCTTTTAAAAAATCCCAGCCTCTATTAAAGAAAAGATTGAAACATTTTCCCATAGAAAAGTAAGAATGTTACTTCATGGTAACGTGTAATAATTAACAATTTTAAAAACTACACAATGAGGAAAAACTGAAATTCATGTGACAGGAAAAAATAGTTAACTTCCTTCTGCTCCATATCAATGAAGAATGCCTATAAATTAAGAATAGACTGACGTCATCAGACTGCGGCGGAGGAGATAACTTCATTGAAACCTGCGGCTACAGGTGTGTAACCCCCTAGCCTTCCCTCTCCACACAGCGGGGAAACCTTAAGGGCCCCTCCCAGCTCTCCCGTGAGCGCGGTAGCCAGACCGAGGGAATTAGAGGTGGCGAGGGACCCGCTGCGAGGAACTACCACTCCCCCACCAGAGCTGAGAGCTGAGGTCTGGTGCACCAGCTACCGGGGGCGTGGCTACCGGAGGGCAAGTAAAATTTGCTGAGGATTCTCAGCCCTAAGCTCCACAAACTTAGGGTCTGAGGGACAGGCAATCTGGGAGAGTGTGCCCAATCGTCCATGAAAACAGGGCTCCCAGGAGCAGCAGACCTGGCGTGTACCCAGTATTGTGGTGAGCGGCACCCGTGAGAGGGGCCTGGCTAGAGGAAAAGTGGGGAAGTGACTAGACACAAGAGGAGGCCCTAGGCACTCAGGATTGGAGACTCGCCCAGTCTGGGAGGAGGAGCTGCTGCACAGTGATTGGTTCCCGCGTATTGACAGGAGAAACTTGGCCTGGTGGGCACAGCGCCACCTACTGGAAGAGAAGTTAATCAAACTCTAAGACTGCATTTATTAGTGTTTTTTTTTTTCTTCTTTTTTCTTTTCTCTTTTTTTTTTATTTTGATTTGGGGTTTTCTTTCATTTTCATTTTTCTTTCTTGTTTTTTAAATTTTTTTTTACAATTTAAAAAATTTTTTCTCTTCCAATTTTAATTTTAATTTTTGTTTTATTCTTTTTTTTATAAATTTTTTTTCTTTTTCTTTTTTCATTTCCTATTTTTTTCTTCTTTTGTCTTTTCATTTCTTTTCAATTATCTTATCCCCCCTTCCTTGAATTCTACCTGCTTACTCTCATTCTCTTTAGTGACTTCTTCCCTTCCCTTCTAATACCTTTCCTCCCAAACATCAAATAAATTTATAGGAGTAAACAGTAACTCAGCAGTCAAACAGAACAAGAAGTAACATGAGCAGCTTCAAAAAGCAAGGAAGAAAAGGAGTACAAACAATGCAGGACAGCCTAAATATTCAGGAGGACCTAGAGTCATCGGAAAAATGTTCATATAAAGAACTCAAGGAACACCTTAGACAGATGGAATGGAACCTTAAAGAGGATACGAGACAGCAAATTCAAGCAGCAAAAGAACACATTGAGAATGAGTTACATAAACAGATAAAAGAAGAAGTTAAGCATCTTTATCAGGAGATAGAGATTATAAA
The DNA here is from genome assembly GCF_045843805.1 of Urocitellus parryii. NCBI lineage: Eukaryota > Metazoa > Chordata > Mammalia > Rodentia > Sciuridae > Urocitellus > Urocitellus parryii. The sequence continues at coordinate 40,129,101 of NC_135536.1, forward strand.
AAATAATCAAACAATAATTCTAGAAATGAAGGAAACGATAAACCAAATTAAAAACTCAATTGAGAGTATCACTAACAGAGTGGAGCAAGTAGAAGCCAGAACGTCAGATACTGAAGACAAAATATATCATCTTGAAAAGAGTCTAGCCAACTCAGAAAGGCTGGTAAAAAATCACGAGAAAAACATCCAAGAGTTATGGGATAACATAAAAAAACCAAATTTATGAGTCATCGGGATAGAAGAAGGTACAGAGATTCAAACCAAGGGAATGAGTAACCTGCTGAATGAAATAATTACAGAAAACTTTCCAGAAATAAAAAAGGAAACAGATATACAAATTGAAGATGCATTCAGGACACCGAGCACACAAAATCACAGTAGACCAACACCAAGACACATTGTTATGAAGATATCCAATATACAGAACAAAGAGAAAATATTAAAAGCTACAAGAGAAAAGAGACAGATTACATTCAGGGGTAAACCAATAAGATTAACAACAGATTTTTCATCACAGACACTGAAAGCAAGAAGGGCATGGAACAATGTATTTTAAACACTGAAAGACAATGGATGCCAACCAAGAATTCTGTATCCAGCAAAATTAAGCTTCAGGTATGACAACGAAATAAAAATCTTTCATGATAAACAAAAGTTAAAAGAATTTGCAGCCAGAAAACCAGCATTGCAAAGCATTTTGAGCAAAACACTACACGAGGAAGAAATGAAAAACAATAACCAAAACCATCAGAGGGAAGTGCCTCGATAAAGACAGAGGGTGAGGGGAAAGATAATCATGGAGAAACAAACTAAATTCTTTTAAAAAAGGATAAATAATCAAACATGGATGGAAGTACAAACCATATATCAATAGTAACTCTGAATGTTAATGGCTTAAACTCTCCAATAAAGCGACATAGGCTGGTATCATGGATTAAAAAAACAAATCCAACAATATGCTGCCTCCAGGAGACACATCTGATTGGAAAAGACATACACAGGCTGAAGGTGAAAGGATGGGAAAAAATATACCACGCACACGGTCCTCGTAAGCAAGCAGGGGTGGCCATCCTCATATCGAATAAAATCGACTTCAAGACTAAGTTAATCAAAAGGGATAAAGAAGGACACTATATACTGTTAAAAGGAACCATTCACCAACAAGACATAACAATTATCAATATTTATGCACCAAATAATGGCGCTGCAATATTCATAAAACAAATTCTCCTCAAGTTCAGGAATCAAATAGACGAAAACACAATAATTATGGGTGACTTCAACACACCTCTCTCACCATTGGACAGATCCTCCAAACAAAAGTTGAATAAAGAAACTATAGAACTCAATACCACAATCAATAACCTAGACTTAACTGACATATATAGAATATATCAACCATCATCAAATGGATATACTTTTTTCTCAGCAGCACATGGATCCTTCTCAAAAATAGACCATATATTATGCCATAGGGCAACCCTCAGTAAATATAAAGGGGTGGAGATAATACCATGCATTTTATCTGATCATAATGGAATGAAACTGGAAATCAATGATAAAAGAAGGAAGGAAAAATCCTGCATCACATGGAAAATGAACAATATGTTACTGAATGATCAATGGGTTACAGAAGACATAAAGGAGGAAATCAAAAAATTCTTAGAGATAAATGAAAATACAGACACAACATATCGGAATCTATGGGACACAATGAAAGCAGTTTTAAGAGGAAAATTCATCGCCTGGTGGTCATTCCTCAAAAAAAGAAAAAACCAACAAATAAATGAGCTCACACTTCATCTCAAAGCCCTAGAAAAGGAAGAGCAAAACAACAGCAAATGTAGCAGAAGGCAAGAAATAATTAAAATCAGAGCGGAAATCAATGAAATTGAAACAAAAGAAACTATTGAAAAAATTAACAAAACTAAAAGTTGGTTCTTCGAAAAAATAAATAAGATCGACAGACCTTTAGCCATGCTAACGAAGAGAAGAAGAGAGAAAACTCAAATTACTAACATACGGGATGAAAAAGGCAATATCACAACAGATGCTACAGAAATACAGAAGACAATTAGAAATTATTTTGAAAACCTATATTCCAATAAAATAGAAGATAGTGAAGACATCGATAAATTTCTTAAGTCATATGATTTGCCCAGACTGAGTCAGGAGGATACACACAATTTGAACAGACCAATATCAATGGATGAAATTGAAGAAGCCATCAAAAGACTACCAACCAAGAAAAGCCCAGGACCAGATGGGTATACAGCGGAGTTTTACAAAACCTTTAAAGAAGAATTAATACCAATACTTTTCAAGTTATTTCAGGAAATAGAAAAAGAGGGAGCTCTTCCAAATTCATTCTATGAGGTCAACATCACCCTGATTCCGAAACCAGACAAAGACACCTCAAAGAAAGAAAACTACAGACCAATATCTCTAATGAACCTAGATGCAAAAATCCTCAATAAAATTCTGGCAAATCGAATACAAAAACACATCAAAAAAATTGTGCACCATGATCAAGTAGGATTCATCCCTGGGATGCAAGGATGGTTCAATATACGTAAATCAATAAATATTATTCACCACATCAATAGACTTAAAGATAAGAACCATATGATCGTCTCGATAGATGCAGAGAAAGCATTCGACAAAGTACAGCACCCCTTTATGTTCAAAACATTAGAAAAACTAGGGATAATAGGAACTTACCTTGACATTGTAAAAGCTATCTATGCTAAGCCTCAGGCTAGCATCATTCTGAATGGACAAAAGTTAAAGGCATTCCCTCTAAAATCTGGAACAAGACAGGGATGCCCTCTATCACCACTTCTATTCAATATAGTTCTCGAAACACTGGCCAGAGCAATTAGACAGACAAAGGAAATTAAAGGCATAACAATAGGAAAAGAAGAACTTAAATTATCACTATTTGCAGATGACATGATTCTATACCTAGAAGACCCAAAAGGATCTACAAAGAAACTACTAGAACTAATAAATGAATTCAGCAAAGTGGCAGGATATAAAATCAACACGCACAAATCAAAGGCATTTCTGTATATCAGCGACAAAACTTCTGAAACGGAAATGAGGAAAAACACTCCATTCACAATATCCTCAAAAAAAATAAAATACTTGGGAATCAACCTAACAAAAGAGGTGAAAGATTTATACAATGAAAACTACAGAACCCTAAAGAGAGAAGTAGAAGAAGACCTTAGAAGATGGAAAAATATACCCTGTTCATGGATAGGCCGAACTAACATTATCAAAATGGCGATATTACCAAAAGTTCTCTATAGGTTTAATGCAATGCCAATCAAAATCCCAAAGGCATTTCTTGAAGAAATAGATAAAGCAATCATGAAATTCATATGGAAAAATAAAAGACCCAGAATAGCAAAAGCAACTCTAAGCAGGAAGTGTGAATCAGGCGGTATAGCGATACCAGATTTCAAACTATATTACAGAGCAATAGTGACCAAAACAGCATGGTACTGGTACCAAAACAGGCGGGTGGACCAATGGTATAGAATAGAGGACACAGAGACTAATCCACAAAGTTACAACTATCTTATATTTGATAAAGGGGCTAAAAGCATGCAATGGAGGAAGGATAGCATCTTCAACAAATGGTGTTGGGAAAACTGGAAATCCATATGCAACAAAATGAAACTGAATCCCTTTCTCTCGCCATGCACAAAAGTTAACTCAAAATGGATCAAGGAGCTTGATATCAAATCAGAGACTCTTTGCCTGATAGAAGAAAAAGTTGGCTATGATTTACATATTGTGGGGTCGGGCTCCAAATTCCTTAATAGGACACCCATAGCACAGGAGTTAATAACAAGAATCAACAAATGGGACTTACTTAAACTAAAAAGTTTTTTCTCAGCAAGAGAAACAATAAGAGAGGTAAATAGGGAGCCTACATCCTGGGAACAAATTTTTACTCCTCACACTTCAGATAGAGCCCTAATATCCAGAGTATACAAAGAACTCAAAAAATTAGACAATAAGATAGCAAATAACCCAATCAACAAATGGGCCAAGGACCTGAACAGACACTTCTCAGAGGAGGATATACAATCAATCAACAAGTACATGAAAAAATGCTCACCATCTCTAGCAGTCAGAGAAATGCAAATCAAAACCACCCTAAGATACCATCTCACTCCAGTAAGATTGGCAGCCACTATGAAGTCAAACAACAACAAGTGCTGGCGAGGATGTGGAGAAAAGGGTACTCTTGTACATTGCTGGTGGGACTGCAAATTGGTGCGGCCAATTTGGAAAGCAGTTTGGAGATTTCTGGGAAAGCTGGGAATGGAACCACCATTTGACCCTGCTATTGCCCTTCTCGGACTATTCCCTGAAGACCTTAAAAGAGCATGCTACAGGGATGCTGCCACATCGATGTTCATAGCAGCACAATTCACAATAGCTAGACTGTGGAACCAACCCAGATGCCCTTCAATAGATGAATGGATAAAAAAAATGTGGCATCTATACACAATGGAGTACTATGCAGCAATAAAAAATGACAAAATCATAGAATTTGCAGGGAAATGGATGGCACTAGAGCAGATTATGCTTAGTGAAGCTAGTCAATCCCTAAAAAACAAATACCAAATGTCTTCTTTGATATAATGAGAGCAACTATGAACAGAGCAGGGAGGAAGAGCAGGAAGAAAAGATTAACATTAAACAGAGACATGAGATGGGAGGGAAAGGGAGAGAAAAGGGAAATTGCATGGAAATGAAGGGAGACCCTCATTGCTATACAATATTACATATAAGAGGTTGTGAGGGGAATGGGAAAATTAACAAGGAGAGAAATGAATTACAATAGATGGGGTAGAGAGAGAAGATGGGAGGGGAGGGGAGGGGGGATAGTAGGGGATAGGAAAAGTAGCAGAATACAACAATTACTAATTGGGCATTATGTAAAATTGTGCATGTGTAACCGACGTGATTCTGCAATCTGCATTTGGGGTAAAATTAGGAGTTCATAACCCACTTCAATCTAATGTATGAAATATGATATGTCATGAGCTTTGTAATTTTGTGAACAACCAATAAAAAAATAATAAAAAAAATAAATAAAACAGAATAGTACCTTATAAACGCAAAAGGAATGACAGAATGGGAAAATCTCCGTTTTGCAAACTCCCGGGATAACAGTTGATTTAGGTGAGGAGCATCTCCAAGCTAAAACCATGAAGTCCAAGATTGTTGAGCGACAGATGATTTACAGGAAGATTCACTCCACATATCACATATTAATTGCAATGGGACAAAATAAGCCTTTACAGTGAAGAGATCCAGTAGTTGTCCTTGTTCCGAATGGTCCAGCATGGCATGTCACAGCAGGTTGGCCTGATTTGCCTCTAGCTGTGATGCAAGGGGCACACAGGGCACTGAGGTGGGGTTCTTGCAAGAAATGTTTTGTGAACTAAATCACAAGGAAACCGTCATACAAATCCAGAATGTCAAGTTTTCTGCAGAATGAGTGGCCTGGACTTATCAAAGGACAGTGTCATGAAGATCAGAGGGTGGTGATAGGAGACTAGAGAAAAAGAACACCCAATCTAACATATGAATTTGGACACTTCCTGGAAAAGTGATTCTCATTGTAAAATAAGAGGAATTTTCAACTCAAATACAGAAGTGGTTGAAGCATAGGAGGGGGAATGGCGATTAGAAGAAGAAGTGGAGTTAAGAATATTCTGATCTCACCGAAGTCCTGCTGAAGACGATCTTCCAGAAGCAGCTGAGCATCACGTCTTCCTATGGTTTTCTGTGACGCACTCTTTTCCCTTCAGTCTCTGCCTTGCTATTGACCCCTGACTGGAATACAAACGCCACAGATCACTGGATGCCGGGATCTGCACAAAGCAACTCACGCTCTTGAAAGTGGTCCTGCACTTTAATTTGAGCCTTTGGTATTTTTTTACATTACACTTTTCTCTATGTAGAGCCAGAGGAAAAAAACACAAGAAGAATCCTGGGATCAAAATTATGGAAACTTAAGACCCTGTTAGCCCCTCCTTACGTTATTCTTTCATTGCCCCTGCTTGGATCAATTGGTACCTGTTGTATAGTTTGCTTTCTTACTGGGCATGTTCAGAACCTCATCCTCATTCTTCTTGCAACCATCCTTTGTAGTTCAGTCAAAGCTCATGTTTTAAATCACAAATATAAATATGCCAATTTGCCAGAAAAAAAAAAAGAATAGAAGGACTTAAAGTCAACATAATATGGGTATAGGATGCAAGCAAGTATTTCTCAAGAAAGGATTAGAGATGACTTTTAAACATAAAAAATATTCTGTTCAGTAAATAAAAGGTATGAAAATAAATGACTTGGAAGTGCCAGGTCTCACACACATATCAAAATGGTAAAATTGCAAATATCTGACGATACATTGTTTAGACTGTTGGACTGTTATCATTCACTGTAAATGGGACTGAAAATCTCCATAATCCTCTGAGAATGCAATTTGACAGAATTATTAAAAGAACAGATGTGTATAATTTGTGACCCAACAAATCTACATAAGAATTAAGTTTTATTGTTATTTGTCAAATGGTTGCTAGTAATAGCATTATATTAAAGTAAACAAATGTCCATTGTTAAGGATATTAACAAATATTTAGGTATACCATTAAGTGGATTACTGTGCCTATATTAAAAGCCCCATTAAGGAATCTCCAAATGTACTGCTCAGATTACTATGTAAATATGTTAAGTAAAAAGGATAGTAGAGGAATAGAATCAGTGTTATGCCACTGTAATAAGCAAGGGCCTGAGAACATGTTTTAATTGCTTTGCTAGCTGTAGAACATTTCTAGTAGATAGCAGTAAGAAAATGATGGTATTCATGGTAGGCGATGGAGATAGAGTAAATGGAGTTCAGAAGAGTTTTCAAAATATACCTTTGTATTATTCAAGTTCTTGTCAGGAAAGAAAATAGAATAGGTGTTTTAACTAAAGAGATTTTTTAACCAAGAGATTTTTAACCAATTGTTTGGTGAGATCAAAGAAATTAATAATGAAGTTCCATGCACCCAGAGATAAAAGCAAGAAGTCATTACCATTCTTGCTATTGATGGAAAAGGGGAGAATAGAATTTTGTAGGAGTTCAGTGAAAGCTACTGGAATAAAGGGCAACTAAATGAGTGACTGTAGTGGGACATTGCAACTGGCAGAATCCCAATGCCAAAACAGGGAGGAAAAGTGAAAAAATATATTCTTTCTCCTTAGCACTCTAATCTCCCTGTAACTTTGGTTGGGAAAACTCAGTATGAAGCCATGTCATAAGCAATCCAAGCAATGTAACCCTTAAAGGAAAGACTCCTGGAATATAGAGCAGGATGAAGAATGAGGATATATGGGGAGATGGAAGGCAAATGTGATATAGAGCAAAAATCCTTTAACAATGTCTTTTGATGTTCTGTTAATGTGAATTCAATTTTTGAAGAAAACACATTTTGGCTTGCTGTGGTGGTGTATACTTCTATCACCAGCAATTTATAATGTTGAAGCAGGAGGATCTCAAATTTGAGATTAGCCTCAGCAATTTAGCAAAACTTTGCTCAAAATAATTAAAAAGAGAGAGAAAGAGAGAGAGAGAAAAAAAGGGACAGATTGTGGGTATAGTTTAGTGGTAGAGCAGCCCCGGATTAAATCCCCAATACCAACAAAGAAAACAGAAAAGAAAATACATTTTATATTGAAGAAATTATTTATCATTGGGATTATTTTTAAATATTTGATAAATGCAATGTCATTATATTTAAAACTTTTGTTGATAATACATCATAACCCAAGCTAATAATAAAATCTTCAGATTTACAACATGCATAAATGACATTAGATTAGTAACAAGGATATGTAATGGCTTTCTAAAAACTTATTACAAAATATAAACAACCTCAAACAAAAGTGGACAAAGAATTTGAAGTGCTAAAGGGAAATGAAACAAAGTGGTAAGGAAGTAAAAGGCTGCACAAGTTCACCATTAATTATACAAATGCAAATTAACATCAAAATTAGATAACATGCTGTATGTGAATTTAAAAAATTGAAAATCTGATGACATCATGTTACCAAGACTTTGGCCATTCTGTATATAAAATAATAGAACTTCTGGAAAAAAAATATTTAGCAATATCTAGTTAAAATCGAAGATGTACATTCTTTCAGTAATTTCAGTATGAAAGAATCAACCTAGGGGAATTCTCAATTTGTACCTGGAGATAAGCACAAAATTGTTCACTGCAGCTTTGTTTGTGATGTTATTTATAATGATAACTTCACTCAAATATCTATTAATGGGTCAGTGGAAAGTTGTGTCATATTCATACAACAGTAGAGTGGACAGCAATGAAAATTATTGAATTAGATCTACATCTGTCAAATATAAATATCACACCAATGGGACAAATAGCAGATGATAGTACTATTCATATAAAATTTAGCAGCATACAAAGTAATGTTTAACATGCAAAATCATACATTTAGGTACTCTAAGAACAGTAATACCATACTCAAGAAGAATGCCACACTCGAAGGTATGGCCAATTGAGGACATAAAAGATCTGATTTTTGGAAATGTATCCTTTTTATGAAACCATGAGAGGTATATAATGGTGTTCACTACATTATTATAAGTACTCAAGCATAGCTAAATTGTGGGGCTGGGGTTGTGGCTCAGCAATAAAGCGTTCACCTAGCATGTGCGAAGTGCTGGGTTCAATCTTCAGTGCCACATAAAAATAAATAAATAAAATAAAGGTATTGTGTCAAACTACAACTAAATATAAATATATATATATATATATATATATATATATATATATATATATGAGTAGCTGAAGTGTAACTATCAGTAAGTGGTTTTACTATGCACTGATTGATATTATCAGTCAGTATCTGAAGGTACTTTATGAATGCTCTGATCTTTGGTACTGCTAGTCTGGTAGCAATGACTAATACAGTATTGAGAATAATGTAGTTTTTACAGAAAGGAAAAAGAAATTAAAATAATAATGAGAAGAGTAAAACACAAAGAGTACCTTAGGGCTAGCAACTCTTAAAAACTTGTTAAAACCCAGATCTTTCTGAATATGGATTTTTTTCTTCTATTGATTTTAAATCCTGCTAATAATTTCCAGCTCCACATTGTATTGACATATCTGTCCTTCCCTTTTCTTTCTTGCTTTTCATATTTTCTTTGCCAACTTCTCGGTCACTCAAATATAAAATCTTGGAATGTTTCTAATTGCTTTTGTTCTTTTCCCTTGTGCACATGTAGTAAGTTATTTCCAGAAGCCCCTTGTGTTTATTGCTATCTTCCACTTCCTGTTGGCATCACTTCTTGAAAGGCTGTTGATGTTAAAATCATGTTTTAAAGAACCTTTTCCTTCCTCCAGTAGTTTAATGATGAGAGTAATCTTCCTAGAGCCTAAGAACAATCTTACTAAGGTCCTGATCTAAAATTTCTATTTCAGGTCCAATATATTTCTGCTGCCCCAAGGGAAAATTCATTTTAAAGCTTTGCCACAGTTTCTTGATTGTCTCACAAATCCACTGTGATCCTCACATCCACTTTCAACTAGTTTCTGTTTTCCTTCCTGTTGGCATTTAATTCCATTTGTGAGGGCCATTTTATCCTGGTCAAAGAATGTCATTGATTTATGATCTATTGTAATACACAGTTTAATTTCTGTCTTCAGTTACCTGTGTATTAAGGTATTTTTTATTTTCTGTCAGTAATATATTTTTAATGTCTTTAGTAACTGAAGAGTTTTCTGGTTTATTTGACTACCTTACCATCTCAGGGGGATTAAACAGTAGACTTTGGATTCTACTGTAAATACTTTGCAGTACCACGTACTTCATAAAACAGATGTAGTTAAATATTAACTCTTTGTGCCATTTTTATATCATATATATACATGCATATATACACAATATATGTTGTGTGTGCATATATACATATAGACAACTTCACTAATTTTTTATAAAAGCAAAAAAATATTATAATATTTGCATTTATATGGACTAATATCATAAATGAAGGAGGGTGCTGCAGAAATGACCAAGCTGAAGGCTCCCGCTGACTTAGGCAAGCTAGATACACCTTTTACACACAGATAATCTAAGGCATGCCTATGAGCTGCTGAAGCTCATCAGATAGGAAGAATATTTGGTTATTAAATATTATATATAATAATTCAATTTAAAAATAAAAGGTCACAAATGCTTTCTGTCTTAATTTTTAACATTTGTTGCACCTGTACCAGATTTACTGATGTTGCAACAGTACCAGACTTATGAAATTCAAGTTCACCAACATTAATTTCTCCTCAGTTCTGAGTATAAGAAAGAGGCCACTGTTACCACTTCATTCATTGTCAAGGTGATTATTGCTACATATTAATTTGCCTTTGTTTTAAAGGGCCAATGATTTTATTATATTCCATTTCTTTCATAACAGAAGATTGGCAAAAACATAAATATTAAGTGCATATATTTATTTCTCAATTTCAGAAATTTCTAACTGAAAATTTGTGTCTGTAGTATAATAAAGGAAACTCAGTGCTAAGGAAATTTAGTGCTTAGGAAATAGTCATGTATTTATGATATATGAGTATATTTTGCATATTCTTATTGTTGTTTCCATGTGACATTTTCTAGAGGATGTTCTCCTTCAGACATTCCTGTGACAAGCCTAAAAGAGGTGTAATGATGTTAAAAACTCATGTAGGAAAAATCCAAGGATGCAAGACAACATAGGATTCCTTTACAATCCTAGTAGGTCTGATTTAACATGTGTATAATTTCCACAGGAAAGAACTGGAGGTACAGAGTTGTGTAGCTAAACTTGCACCAGTGCTCCTGTTGTGAAAGGCAGGTTCATTTTCTGTACGGCACTGTATACATAGGTTTTCACAGAATCAACGTTCTTCATAGTCTCCGTGCAAAAACATTGATTTATTTTTTTCCCTTAAGGGCTTACCAGAGTTGCATCACTGAGTATTCCAGATGGAGAAAGACAGCATTCAGGCTCATGAATGGAATCCCGCCAAAGTCAAAACTAATCCTTGAGGAGGGGTGAGGAGGAGTGGGTGAGGAGGACGTCCACAGTCCCCTGGAGGATTTAAAAAACATATTTACCCCTCCTGCTTTTCCAACAGTGACAGCAAAACAGATCACTGCTCTGTTCATAGAGCATGATGGAAACATATTTAACTGAGGGGAAGTTAAAAACAACAACTGCTCAGATTACCTCAGAATAAGGCATTTCAAGAAGGCTTTCCATTTTTCTCTGTCCCTTAATTGCAGAGATTACAGAACATCCTCCACCTCATTTTCAGCCTCTTCCTTGGCCCAATCTAAGCAAAATACTGAGCCCAGAGAGGAGGGTTTTTTTTTTCCCCTAATACTTTCTCTCTAGTCTTTCCAAACAATGAAATTCTAGAGTTTACAATTCCATAGCAAATGCATCATTGACACATTATAATTGTCAAAGGGGTGAAGACATGAAGCTGGCTTCAGTACTGTGTTTGGCTCTTACTCCAAGGTTAACAGAGGCAGTACTGAGTTCAGAGAAATGTTATTGGGGAGAGTCCTAACAGCCTAACCCACTTCCTTGTCTTTGTTTTGTTCATTCAATTCTTTGGTATGGGAGGGTAGAGGATATGTCAAGAATTCAGGAAACCATGTTACATATTTTATCTTATCTTTCCCCTTATTTTAGCACATGTTATAATTCATACTGCAAATATGCCAAATTTAACTAGGTTCTTTGGAAAGCCAACCAATATGATGGTTTTAGGAATTTCAGCAGCCCTGTAGACAATTGTATAATTTCCTGCTTTAAACGCAATACACAAGTTTTTGGAAGTAAAAAATTAAACTCTAATTTATATATATATATGTATATATATATATACATATATATATATACACACACACATATGTATATATATAATTACATATAAATATACTAACACATATATCTAATAGAACAATTTAGTCTTCAAAATGAAAGAGATTCTTAGTGACCCATTTCTGTCTATTTGTTTCAAGAAAAGAGATAGAAACTTCTTAATTTGCCCATGGTTACTTCATTGTTAATCAATATAGTTCAGGTTTCCTAACTTGTGATAAAGTGTTTAGTCTACTGTAGTCTTAATTTGAAGCAGATTTATTATTTTTCAGGTGTTCTTCTTGCAGTTTGTCAGGAGTGACTCTTCTCAGTTTTGCAATATATTCATCCCCAATGGGGAAAACATAATAAAAATATTCAAAATATAATTGGTAATCAGAATAAATTCTGGATGATGACACAATAACAAGACGTTCTAAACTGGGATAGTGTGTTCTTCCTATCAATCAGTTCATGAAGTGAAAAAGAGAACAGGCTGCCTGATGCTGTCAAGAACAATAGAGGAAATCAAGATCTTATCCAAATGTGTACTGTAGCTTCACTGTCTCTGAAAACTGACACTCTTTGGTTATGTGGATCATGTAATAGTCCCCTCCCCTTCTCCTGTGCACCCTCAGGCTCTTTGTTTACTTTAGATTATTTTCCAATTAAAGGGTATTCTTGGTCTTCATTTAATCTTTAGGCTCACAAAATTATTGTAATCCACAAAATACAAGTTGATTACAAAAAACCTTCAGAGTTTAACTGGATAATTAGATTTCCAACAGTGCTGATTATTTATCCACAAAATATACATTAAATGTAAATAGAGTAATATTTAAGGAAATATTCATTATCCTAGGCCTTGTTGAATCACTCCTTTTTAGTAATTTTGTGGTTTGGTTGTATAAGACCCTCCATTTGCTCCTGAAGTACCAATAAATAAACAACAAAGAACTTTATAAAAAGATTTAAATCAAGAAAGGAAAAGATGATAAAAGATAATGATGTAATGTTCAAAAAAGTGAAAGCCAGATGTGTATATGGTAAATGATTTTAGGAACCTCAGATGATTTCTACCTGACAGTGAGGAAAGCTATATTATGGCACAATCCAAAAGGAGCTCTAAGTGACTGGCAGTAGGAATAAATATGGCACTAAAAGAAAAAACATCGTAGAAAATTCAATATTCAGTCCTGAATCACCCTTTTGTATGAGCCAGTGCCTATCTGTATATTTGTTAATTGTGCATAGGGAACATCCATCCATCCACTGTGAAAGGTTGTGGGTTTAGAATTGTGGGAAGGTGTGTGGGTGGAAGTGGGGATCAAAGATCTAGATTGCCATTGTCTACAGATGAATGTCTAAGGACCATGCCTAGAAGTGAAAACCAAAATAAGTAATAAAAATATTTTTTTAGATATATGAAGATAATCATCAAAATAATATATTAAAGACTGAAACATGAATGCCTACCTGAAGTGATAAATTGAAGCAAGGATTAATGGATTGTTCATATATGTTATAAACCTTATAATACCATTTTATTTTTTGAACTATGTGCAAAGATTTCTTAGATAAAATAAAAACTAAATAAATAGCACGAAGTTCCCATATATTGGATACAATAGTGTCAGAATAGTGCTAATACTCCATGTTCTATTATAATTGTGGATTCATATCCTAATAATCAACTGAGGTAAAGGCACATTTTTGTTTTTCTTTAATTCTCCTTGGTTTCACTACTTGTGAAATAACATGCAATGGAATTCAGTCTTCTCTCCCTTGCATTTCAAGAAGATGTGTCATATCATAGAATAGCAAAATATAGATCAACTGTAAGTAATTTAAATTTCATATATCATTTAGTTAATGTTAAAAGAGGAATAAATGAGACCCTTAGAGATTAATGATTTGCTTCAGAGATTTCTCTTGGCAAATAATCATAATAACAGGAGAGTCCTTTAGTACTATTAATGCTTAACAGAGGCATCCAGTTATAATATTTTAATTTTCTTATTCATACCAAATAAAAATAGGGTCTACACTTAAATTTTAATTCAGCTTGCTGTCACAGAAATTTGAAGCAGTATCTTTATAAAAATATTCTGGAATATTTCATAAACATATCATACTGCATGATAGTTCCATTAATTTAATTTGAAAAGGTGTCAGCATGAAAAATCTTTGATTCATGAATTTTAAAAATATATCTCTGATGTATGTTTTTTGGTTTTGTTCTGTTTTGTTTTGACATGTCATTGTTAGATTAGTCTGTCACAACTTAGTCTAGATGACTGCTGCCAGCAGAGCCAACTAACCAGGGATCATCCTTGATCTTCCTGCATGTGTTACAGAACACTTTCTTTATTAGCAACTCCAGAAAATTCAATTCGTCAAGGCTCCTCAAGCAAAGGCTTCTTAGGGTAGACAGAGACCCAGAGTCAACTTTTAGGGGTACAGGAGAGGTCTGGTTGCAATACATACCAGGGAGAGATTTATAAGGAGAAATAAATCACAAAAGTCTTATGTATAACAATCGTGAAACAGAAGAGGTTTACAGGATTCTTTTGCATACCTTAGGGCTTTGTGTTTTTACTCATTGCAGAGGGACTTTCAAGTATCATAAGAAATATAATTGTTTATTCTAGTGCAAAATTTCTTCTTGAACAATATAGTTTACTGGAAGTGCTCAGTGTTTCTACCAGATGACTGTATTTTTTAATAGTAAGAAATATTGAGTAATTTGTGTTTTTATTAGGGTAAACATTAGTTTACTTAAAGGGTCATTTTTTAAAAAATAAAGGACAAGATAATAAATATTTTAAGCTTTACAGGTCATACAGAAATGGTACACACATGAATGAGCACAGTTGTGTTGTAGTCAATGTTGATCTAAAAAATCAATCAGTAGAATTTGGCTTATAGACTGAGATTTGTCTGACCCAGGACTTGAATGATATTGTACCTAGGGAATCAGGGATGACAAAATCTTTCTATAAGTATCTTATCCATTACTTCCTAAGAAGTCACCAAGAAGAATAGTCATGGCAAATTTCAATTCGAATTTTGGAGGACAGAAAATGGGAAACTTTCAATCTAGAGCCACGGACCATGTAGCTGAATTACATAATCAGTCTATAGGCCAGAATGAGGGTTTCTTTTGCAACTACAATGAAAAGAATCTGACATTTGAGATATTGTTTTACCTTGTCTGATCACCTGCCATAATAAATAGGAACAGTGGCAATCGCACAGAGGAAGAACCTTGCCATAGTTCCTGACAAGGGGAACTATGCTAAGCCATCAGGCAAAATGGAGTGAAGATGGGTGGAGTGAGGCAGTTCTGTCTACAGAATCGAATCGCCACAGTTTAATTTACTCAAACAGCTGATGCCTAGGGAAAGTACAAAAGAGATCATCCATGAAGTAGCATGAATTCTACTGCTTTTTGGAACACAGTGATCATCATTAGTAATGAATGAAGTACAATAGATCATTTGTTGCTGATCATTGAGATAATTAGTAATCCTTCCCTGTGGAGGAAGCTAAGAAGTGGGATGAAGAAAGAGAAAGAGAGACACACAGAAAGAGAGAGAGGAGACATACTAAATGAGATAAATCAGACTCTGTTGAAACAGTCACAGACACTTGGTTAAATGTAATATTAAGTGTTACTTACATTTCTCCTAGAGAAATTTTAAAAACCTTGCTTTAAAAAAAATAGATTTGCTTCATATCTGACAAATTTGAAAACATCGCTAAGTTCCAGTTTTGTAATCTGCTAACTTCAAGTCCAAGTGTCAAATCTTCCTGGCTCTATCTATCCTCCAACTTTCAACTTTTACTGCTGGTACACATTTTCTCTGTTCCAGATACTGTTTCTTGTCAGTGTTTTCTCTTGATAGTTACACTGACTTTCCTCTGTGCACGAAATTCCCTGTAACTGAATGCTTTTCCCTCCCAGCCATTCCTACTCCTGATCTCCTAATCAAGTCTCACTCATTCTTCAGCTTATACCCTAACCCCCAACACACGTGCACACATTTACAACACAACACAAAAAGTCCAGTGTACCATAGCTAATAAAAATAGATTTGCTCATATGATTTAAAAGTGCTAATATAAAATATTATGTTCTTATTCAGATGACTTTAAAATTTTCAATATCCTATTTTACAACCTTCACTCTCTGAGAACTGATCATCCACACATTTTCCCCCCTGAATTTTAATAATATTTAAGACATACATATTCTTCTTTGTCTTTATTTTTTTTATATTTTTGGCAAATTTAATTAAATAGGGCATAATAAAGAAAGAATATTAGCTTTCTACCAACAATTTCTAAAATGAAAAAAAATCTAAGCACAAACTAATAGAAGTCCAGAAAATAATTTTTTAACTATTTAAAAACACATGTATTCTACTTTTTAGCCTATATTTATTAACTAAAACCAGATTTCAGGATGGTATGTTGAAATTGCTTTAAGGAATAAGTAAAACTAATTTATAAGTCTATATTTTGATAAGTCAAAATATTTTGAGATACAGGAGGGTCCTTAAATACAGTTTATTTCTGGTATGGATTCAAGTAATCTATCCACATTTTTTTATACTATTAATTCCTTGTACAAGAAAATTTTCTTCATAATTAGTAAAAAGGTAAATGTCACCTCACACTTTCACTGAATCATTTGAAGACATTATAAAATAATGAGATTTTCCTCTTTACAGTCTTATCTTGATATTATAAATCTTTAGTATTGCTCTAGATTTATTATCATATTTAGTATGTTAAAAAATGAAAATGAGCAATTTCACTATAGGCACAACTCTCACAGAATCTAATAAATAAAACTGAATAATGTTTTGCAATTCTCTTGTTCTCTAAACATGGAAATTATATTATTGTAAAAGTGATCACATGACTTTTTTTACTTTGGAATAAGTGGGTGAGTCATAGAATATAAACTAAAATTTTACACGTATTTTAAGGGAGTCCTTTGTGAGTTTTAAAAACAAACCTTGGGAAGAATAAAAGGCCCTTGGGTGCGGAGCTGTCAATCCAGAGATAATAATAACACATGGTTTTGGAACACTGCTAGCTCAGAAATGTTAAAATGTGTAAGAAGTAAAC
Source organism: Urocitellus parryii (assembly GCF_045843805.1). NCBI lineage: Eukaryota > Metazoa > Chordata > Mammalia > Rodentia > Sciuridae > Urocitellus > Urocitellus parryii. The sequence continues at coordinate 40,146,190 of NC_135536.1, forward strand.
AGCCCCACTCATTCTGGTAGTTTTATTGCTTCTGGCATGTTATGATTAGAGATGTGTTTGGTTTTAAAACCAAAAAAGATTGAATTGCTTAGCACACTATGAACAGAAGGCCTGGGCCAAATGGAAGCTTAATCAGCATTTTTCTTCTTTCTAAATGTAAATGGTATGATGCAGTGTCCTGTAAATGATACTGTTTATCATATACTGTCAGAAGATGCTGCTGAAAGATGCATTTCCATTTGTTTCCTTGCTCTGGTTTGACTTGTAAAATCAGATTTACACAGTGGTTGCAATTGAATTTAAATTTCAAGAACAGACAACCTAATGATATTTATCATAACTGGGGCAAAGTCTGGAAACAGTTATTCTAACTGCAGCTTTTAGGATTTGAAAGAACAATGTGTCTTTATATTTAAATTTAAAATAATTAGTCTAAATATAAGGAAATTTTTAGTAATTATAGGCATTAGCATTAGAAAACTTAATCTCAACTAAAATGTTCATGTGCACACTGCAATTTGCATACTGAGTTACTAGAGTCATCTTCTCTCTTACACTTTTACAGTATCACCAGTAATTTTAACATCAACCTAATGTGTTGGAGATGTTGCTTTCATTTATAACTATTTTTATAATTATTATAAGTATTCTTCCATGAATTCTTTTCTGGCTGAGAAACAACATGGCAATACATGAATATAAATCTTTAGCAAATTATCATGTGCCCCCAAAGCTTAAGAAGACATAATTTACTTTGTCTATGTTCTTAGCTGTATCCAGCCTGAAATCAATGTGAAACACACATGCATGCCAAAACTTTGGAATCTTTAATACTTCATTATGACTATTGATGTCATAAAAAAACATATGTGGGGCTGGCGATGTGGCTCAAGTGGTAGCACACTTGCCTGGCATGCGCGGGGTGCTGAGTTCCATCCTCACCATCACATACAAACAAAGATATTGTGTCCACCGAAAACTAAAAAATAAATATTAAAAAATTCTCTATCTCTCTCTTAAAAAAAACATATGAGATTGCCCTTTTAGATTTTAGAATAGTTTCATTTTTAGATATAGACAGAAGGAGCAACAAAATTTGGAGATTTTTTTTTTCAAATTACAAACACTGAAGCAATAACTTTTTTCCTGTTATGTTTATATGGATAATTTTTGAGTGTATATTAGAGAAATTTCAATAAAATCAGCATCCCCAGGTCAGAGAATGAAAGATCAAATTTTCAAGTGATTTTAAGAAAAAGAAAAAAAATAGTTTCTGCTTGGAGAAAACCTGTGCAAGAATGGCTACTTCTGCTATGACTTGGCTACCCTGAGATACCCAAGGTTTTCCTGGTTTGTACTGCTTTCTTCTTGGTTGAGGTCATTTAGTACTTCTGCTTTTTAATTTTACCTTTGAAATCCTATCTCAAAAGGGTTTCACCAGTTTGCAGTCCCACCAGAAATGTATGAGTGTATCTCTTCACCTACATCCTCACCAACATTTGTTGTTACTTGTATTCTTGATAATTGCCATTCTGACTGGAGTAAGATAGAATCACAGTGTAGTTTTAATTTGCATTTCTCTAATTGCTAGTGATGTTGAAAATTTTTTCATATATTTGCTGACTGATCTTATTTCTTTTTTCTGAGAAACATCTGTTCATTTACTTAGTCCATTTATTGATTGAGTTATTTGATTTTTTGGTTATATATATATATATATATATATATATATACACAACCTGATATATACATATATATATACACATATATATCAGGTTGTGCATATGTCCTGAAGATCAGTGCTCTGAGATGCAAATGGCAAAGAGAAGTGAAACTTGTGGAGGGAATCCAGTTCTACTTAACTCATTTAGTAAGTCAACATCTTGAGTGGGGCAAAATGCAGCAACTGCCCTGCAATCTTAGGCCCAGCCTCACTTTATATATTGTTTTGTCCAGTCAACCTTTGTGAAATAACATTGTCAAACCTGGGATCCTTTAGCCTCCAGATGAAGGGAGGGATCATGTTGAATGGACTGAGAGCTCTTAATAGGAATGTTAGCTGAGACATGAGGGTCGTGGGGTTTGCATGTATTTAATACATATACATGGAATACACATCTTGATTTGTGCACTGTTCCCTGACCTCAGAATTACTTGGCGTGGGCCTAAAACAGGGGTCTATGCATTATATTAGGACAACACTGGATGATTTTAAAAATCGTCACTCTGTGCTTGTTGGTTTTGACTTGGAAAAATCCATCTTTGACTTCATTTCTTCACATTTAAATAAACTGATGAAATATTTTATTACTACAGGTTCCAATATGCTATAATGTTTTTCCTTCATTCCAAATATTAACTCATGAAAAATTGAAAAAAAATGACAATGGACATTTTCTTCTTGTAGAACTTTACATGGCTGGGCTTTAGGGCAATTAAAGTTCTTTTGACTCCCTAACATTTGCTTAGAAAAAAAAAATAGCATTGCAATCAATAACTTTTTTTTTTTTTTGGTACTGAGGATTGAACTCAGGGGCACTCAACCATTGAGCCACATCTCCAGCCTTATTTTGTATTTTATTTAGAGACAGGGTCTCACTGAGTTGCCTAGGGCCTCGCTTTTGCTGAGGCTGGCTTTGAACTTGCAATCCTCCTGCCTCTGCCTCCCAAGCTGCTGGAGTTAGAAGCGTGCACCACCTCACCTGGCTGCAATCAATAATTCATACAAATATAATTTATTAAAATTTTCAACACAATGTGATATGTACTTAAAGTTGGGAAATACAGAAATGTTAATTTTTCCTTATTATTTCTTTTACCTAATACGGTTTTATATTTTTTATTTTAAAATTCATAAATGAAGAACTATGATAACATATTTTCCTGCTTTATATTTATAAAGCAATATATATGAACATAATTTGAACATTCATTTAAAGAAGGATAAGAAGCTTAATAATGGAATTTAAAATAGTCAAGAAATTTGAAAGTTTAATTTATTCCATAAGCAATTGTGAAATATCTATAATATTGTTCAACAATATAACCAGAATATAAAAGAAAAACTTGAGAAATTATTTTTTGTTGTTTGTTTTTTTGTGATAGCATTTTTATGAGACAGATAATATTAGATAATTCTGCCACAAAGTGGTAAATGGCACAGTGTTAAAAAGTGAAAGAAATTTGGGAATTAGAAGAAAGGAATAATAAAGTCTGCTCGGAATGATCCAGAAAAATATTCTGTTTGTAAATGGAGCTGTAGCAGTGATGAATAGCAGTTTGTCAGACTAGGAAAAGAAGAACATTGAAGGAGCAAAGAACTGTAGCTACAAAGACGGCTTGTCAGGGGTACTGTGCAATTTCATTTTTCTTGGCACAGAGCTAAATGAATGTTTGGGAATTCTAGTTAATGACAAAATATGAACAAGATGAAAATGGTGTTAAATTAAACTAAGTTTGGCCTGAGGTTCCCTGCACGTACTTTGAATTTCTGTATACTGAGCTGCAAACTTCCTATATAAACAAACTGCAACCTAACTTAAGAGTGTATTCTAAAAGTAGCTGAGTCTCAGTTCATCATAGCAGCAGAGTTCCAACCAATCACTGACTACCATTCGACCAGACCATGTCCATATAAGGCAAATAGCTCTTCATACCATTTTCAAATAAGGACAATGTACTTATTTCCATCAAGTTAGAAGTACTGCCTGCCAATTCTTGTTGAACTTTGAACATCTTCAAGTTCTGAGAGTGCTGCTAGATATTTGAGAGTTCTTTGTGTAAGTAAACTGTGCTAAAATAAATTTGTCTAAAGTTTTTCTTTCAACAATGGCGAGATAGGTTAGAGTATGAAGATGAAGGTATCAGTAGCATGTTATATTGTGCAGTAATGTTTTTCCTGTACGACCTTAGAAATTGGGAAAACTATGTGAATGGAGTATCTGTCTACATATTAATTTCATTCTCTCTCTGCCTTTCTCTCTCCACACACACATATACATAAAAACATATATACACGTACAAACATTACACTAGAGAGAATGTATACATTCTATATGTGTATGAAAATATATGAGATGTAATTGCAGTGGGAACAGACGGATGACAAGGGAACAGTAAGATGAATTTTTGTGATACCCAGGAAGAGGCTCTGAATGCCTGAATTTTAGCAGTGACAATGGGTTCTCAGTATACACACACACACACACACACACATATATGTATATATATAATATGTATAAATATACATATATGTGTGTATATAAATTATATATATATATATATATAATTATATAATTAAATTCTTTCACTCAAAATTGTTTATTGGGAGTCAGTTTACTGTATCCCATTCTCTGTTCTACTCAATGAAGGTAGAGTCTTCAATACAATGTGAATTATCTAATTTGAGGTACTTCAAATATAGAAATATCAGGTCCTAATAATGGAATGGAAGAGGAGGAAATAATTCATGAAAAACAAATCAGAATTCTTTTGGAATGTACACAGGAATAGAAAGTGGACTCGCAGAAGTAAAGGCAGTTGAATTAAGGGTGTGTTTAGTGCCTGCAGGATGCCTATGGTGAGATTTATTCAGAATGTAATGGGGAATGCCATTCTTTAGCCCATTATAGTGAGTGGAGGAGACAATTAAGATTTGAGAGTTAGTAGCTTAAAGATGATGTGTTGAATTTTAGGAATAAAAAACAATCACTTTGGGATGAGGGGAAATGTATAGAAAGAAGGAATCAGAGGGACAGCAAACCTCTAATAGAATACCAGAATTGAAAGAGGAGGCACCTGGGTATCACAAAAATTCCTCTTACTGTTCCCTTTTCATCCATCTGTCCCCACTGCTATTACATCTCATATATTTTTATACACATATATAATGTATACATTCTCTCTAGTGTAATATGGCTGAAATGGCAAGAAATACCCAAGAAAGAGTGTCTTAGCAAAAGCCCAGAGAGGTATCTGATAAACATGAAGTACTCATGAGTGGCCAAGGTTACAATAAAGCATATTGCAAGGAGGAAAATGGAGATCACTGTCTAGGCAATGAAAAAAACACTCAATTACCTCAACAAGAACATGTTTACAAAAAACGAATGAGAAAACTCAGAGTGTAACTTATTAAGTCCACAGGCATTTTTGTAATTGGAAAAGAAAGGAACAAGATACATTAAGGAGAAGATGGGATGATCACAAGGGTGTTTTTGTTTTGTTTTGTTTTGTTTTAAGTTTGTATTGAAAATAGTTAGTCTTGTTTTTTAGAGGCCAGAAACCCAAGGAGATTGTAGTCACCAAGAAGAGAGGGTATAATTAACAGAGCGAGATCGCAGAAGTGTAAAAAATAAGGTCCAATGGGAAAGTTATTAGGAATAGAAAGCAGGAAAATCATCCTTCTTCTTTGACAGAAGGAAAAAATTGGCAAAGACATTTTGGTGGCATTTAATCTAAAATACATAGAAATATGACGGGGAAGACCCAAACTGGCTTCTTTCAAAACTCTAATACTTTGCTAATATCCTACTCCAGTAAATAATTAGATTCCATTTAAAACAATGACATAGGATATGTTGAGATCCTATATATGCTCTTCCAGATCCAGAGATAATTTTCTTTGTTTTAAGCATACAGAATAAAACACCATATAAACAGAGATTTCATTAGCCGATAATGAAAATTTATGTGCACTCCTCCCACATAGTACGTTAGTGTGCATGATAATATCAGTACTAATGAGAATGTGGGAGAAATACAACATGTTGAAGCCAGCTTGTATCATTCAGAGTAGTAGTAACAGAGCTAGGAAGCAGTGTCTGACACTCAGATATTAATGAAAGTCTTTTGGTTTCAAGAAAATTAGGGAAAACATTTCCTGAGTATTATTAATTGTACTCTTTCAAGTAATTACGTTGAAAATGGTTAGATGTGGCTGCAAGAACATAAATCTTGTAAAGTTATGAAAATAAAACTAAATTCTGAGAAATTTGGAATTGCCTTTTGATGTTCATTTAGCATGCATGAACAGTGGCCAATAAAAATGGCTTCTGAATAGATAATTATTGCTTTCCTTTTTGTGCTTTTTCCCTCATCATTTTTTTTTATTTCTTTGCACACATTTTGTTACCTATGTTTTTGAAAACAGTAAAATATATAAATGAATACAATAAGATGTCAGTATCAGAATTTTGTATTCAATTTATGAATGTAAATAATTTATACAAGCTAACAAAAATAAATATCTGGGCTATTTCCTTCATGAATAATGATATGGAGAATGTTTTGTCCATACATGATGTGTGTACAATTTTGATATATATCATTTTAATATCACTGAAAATTGCTATATTATTTCATATGAGTTGTACCATTTGTAGGACATGGGTGTCCCTATTATTTCACATTCTTACTGACACTAGTTATTGTGTGTTACGATGACTCTGCAGCACTACCTCATTGGAGTTTGGCTTGCATGCCAGCAATTTAAAAAAAATACATATAGTAACACAGGTCAATCTCATATGCAGAATATTGACCAAGAAAGGCAAGGTGCAAAATAATAATGGCAGCACTATTTCATACACAAAGTGTTTCAAAGATAGCCAAAATTAAAATACATCATCTGAATACAGATTAATTAATGTGGCAAAATCTTTAAAAATGCAAATAAAATAAAATGCAAATAAAAATCGGCATAGTCATTGCCTCTATATCAATAATTTGAGGCTAAGAAACATATATAAGAATGATTATGTATGTAACATTGTTGTAATTCTTGGTCTGGGTACTTGGATATATAAATGGTAGGGTAAGTTGTATTCATAAGTTACAATACTATCCTCTAAGATCCTTTTCCTTTGTGACTGATATTTTCCAACAGAAAATAGCTGCTTGTGACTGTTCAAACAGTATGTGGTATAAGCGAAGTAAAAACAATGTAAAACTTCTACCTTCCTCTCTATGATAGGACACTTGTCTTTGCAACTCAGTTAACTGTGACATGAGACTGTCCAAATTAGCCTACGAAAAGAGACAGCATGAATGTGCCTTTTATCTTCCACTACAGGTCATACACAGTGAAGCAGAGAGAAGCCATATTGTTGCACCCTGTCCAAATTCCTGGATCTCAGATTTTATAAATGTAATAAACAAATATTTTTTACTACTACATTTTTTAATATTCTCATATGCCACCATAGGTTGTTGCTTTATAATGACTTGTGAAATTGTACTTATAGATTTATGCATTTTTCAGGATTTTTAAAACAATAACATACATTTTTAATTTTTTTTTTAAATCATGTGCCTTTTTTCTGTTATTCTTACATGGTATTTGTTTTACTGCTTTTTCTTCAACTTCCTCTGGTTATAGGCAGCAAAACTAGATATAATGAATACACACAAGTCTAATAGTTCACCCACCAATGTCTACCAATTCTAGTCCAAATATAGGATAGAAAAACCTATGAATTTTTAAAGGTCATCACTGAAGAACTTGAGCCAAAAAAGTCTTTCGAAAAATATAATAATAGGTTATTGGTACCATGCAAAACAATCTCCATAAATTTTTGATGTTATTTTGGAGGTCCCCTATTTAATAACTAAACTCCTGACAGCTTACTCACCTGATGTATTTGATCCTGAATGGCCCACCTATATTAGTAATGAAGAGCTTCATTACTAATACTAATATAAGCTTGATCAGGCTTTCAACCTGTGATCAAAATGGCTGACACAAACAAAAGAGGAAAGGTTTCTTTTGTCTTGTGGTTTCAGAGGTTTCTGTTCCTGGTCTGCTGGTTTAATTGCTCTGGGCCTGAGGAGGGAGAGAAAATCATGGTGGAAGGGAGTAGCGGAGAACAGCTGCTCAGCTCATGGCAGCTGGGAGAGAGAGGAAAAAGAGAGGGAGAAGAGGAATGGGCAAGAAGATAAACCCTTCCAGGGCACACCCTCAGAAATCTACTTCCTCCAACTAGGTCTCACCTTCCAGTAGTTCAGTCATCTACCAATAGATCCACTGACAAGGTCATAAGCCTCAAGAGCCAATCATTTCCTAAAAACCCCACCTCTGGACACATGAGGCTTTGGGAGATATTTCGGATCAAAACCTTAACAATACTCAAGGATCATTATACATGTGAAGAAATCCTGAAGTACAAATAAGAAAGCTAATCACTGATCCTAGGTGGAAAGAACAGTATTTCCAACATGGAGAAGAAAATCTTATATGTAATAGGTATCATTAAAAAAAATTCTAGACTTTTAATTTACTGCAATTCTATAGAATTATAGCATTATCTATAGAAAAACATGAAAATTAGAAGTACTTAACAAGTAATATACAAGTTGAGGAAAACTTCTAGAATTAAGTCAACAATGAAGAAATTGAAAATTTGGGAGCTATAAAGTTTCTACTTCAGGTTATGAATAGACAACAGGAATTTCTGAAAATGCAAAAAGAGAAAATAATAGCAGAAAATCTTATATTAAGTGTCAGCTTTCTTAAAATTCAGAGGGTACAGCAAGAGTAGGGAAAGTTTAAACATACGCAAACTTCACCTACAGGACATACAAGGATTTATTCATACACCTGGGGTGAAGAAAGCAACAAATAGTTCACAGAATGGAATGACCAGATACCCAAGAGTCAAAACTAGCCAAGAGGACAGTGAAAGGCAGTGAAGAATGATGACAGATTTCCAAAGTGAACAAACTATCTGGAACCAGCAGAAACAATTTATTGATAGCACATGGGAAGTGTTGGAAGATTATTAGGATAACACATTTACTAAAAATACAATATAAAATAATTGAAAACTTTGAAAGGATAGTTACACAAAATAAATAAAATAAAAATTATTTAGCATAGCAATTGTCATAAATTGTGATAAACTCTTATGTATATTGTTATAATATAGGAAAAATAAATTTGAACTAAAACCTTTTTACTTGATTAAAAAAAGGTATTTATAATGTTACTTTTTAGCTTTTATTATATCACTCCAATTAAAATCTATGAAGGACCCCCAATACCTATACTTTCCATTAAAACCAACCTGACACTTAAGACCTTTTGCAGATTATAGGCTTCTTTAAGGACCTTTTGTTTAATAATTATATAGTGTACATTCAACTCAAACTATTAATTGAAAGGATGTTTTACTAAATTAATGAAGTATTTTGGAATAGGAGATCTAAGTCTTTTTTAGTTCAAGTAGTCATCGATATAGGCTATGGAAGAAACACCTGGAAGTTCCAGTTCTTGTTTCACTTTAAAAAATGTTTCATAAAAGTGAAGTAAAATCTTTGCCACATTCACTCAGTAGGATACCACAAAGATTAATGAGGTAATTCAATAAAAAATATACTTTGAGCTATTCATACTAATGGTAATTTACAGAGGAATTTTATTGCAGTTATTCTCCATTTTTATATTTAATGTCACATATAAAGGGCTTTTGATTAGAGGAGAAAGTAACTTTCCAGTATACAAAAGTTGTTTCAAAGTCATCTGTTTCAGCCTTGACTGCTAGTCATATTACATTCCTTCAGTTAATTGAAATCCTTACCTTACAATTTGCTTATATTGTGGATTAATGCAATAAATTGAGGTAATGTATTGAAGGTGTCGGAGCCTTGGTAAGGTCTTATGAAATGCTCATTTTTTTTCTATTGCTATTGTTTTCACTAGAAATAGTGACAGTAGAAATTGCTCTAGGAGTTTAATAGTACAGTTGGTAGTAGTATCGGAAAAAGAAGCAGTTCAGGAAAGGCATTTGAAGTGTTATGAGATGATCTGAAATAATATTACTTTTTTTTATGGTACTGGGGACCCTAGGATTGTTGTGCTGCTGAGTTATACCCTTAGTCCATTTCATTTGTATTTTGAGATAGGGTTTTTCTTAGTTACCCAGGTGGACCTTGATTTTTCAGTTCTTCTACCTCAGCCTCCCTAGTAGCTGGGATTACAGGCATGAAAATTGAATTCTTTTTTTTTTTTATATTTTTCTTTAAGAGAGAGAGAGAGAGAATTTTTTTAATATTTATTTTTCAGTTTTCGGCAGACACAACATCTTTGTTTGTATGTGGTTCTGAGCATCGAACCCGGGCCGCACGCATGCCAGGCGAGCGCGCTACTGCTTGAGCCACATCCCCAGCCCGAAAATTGAATTCTTGATCATAGTTCTTTATTTATTTCTGATTGACCTATTCTCCAATCATAGTTGCTTATTTATTTCTGATTGACCTATTCTCCAATCATATCAAATATTAACCTTGAACTTCAAGTTTGATTCCCAGGAATGATCTTGTTTAAATATAGTTGTTTGAGAAGCAGGTTACCTCTAAGTGCAAGACCATTTTGAAACATTTTCTTTCCTGGAACATAGAAGGCATAACTCAAAGACACACTCAGTGTAGTAACAAATAAGATGGGTTAGTATCCAATGTCATATAACATGATAACATTTTTTAAATAGTCAGTCTGATAAAGCTGCATGAACAGATTATAGATTTGCTTGAACCCAGGTGAAGTACAGACACATTTTAAATCTTAGGAAACCACTGTATTGGTTAGACTTCTGAAACAGTCCCAAATGATCCATACTTCTTGGTACCAATGTTCCCATTCAATTGACACCAAGAATATTTGACAAAGGAGGTAGATGTTACTTTTGTGACAGGGTTACAAAAGATTGTGGTGTCTCCTTTGCTAGCAGATCATTACCTTTCTGACTTATGTAATTGAGGAAGCAAAGGGTCCTGTAGTAGAGTCCCTTGTGGCAAGTAACTAAAGGTAACTTGGAAAATAGAGAAGATGTGAGGTCCACAGTATAACAACCCTCAGGAACTGAGTGATACTAACAGTTACTAAATAACCTTGAAGCTGAATCCATCTCTAACTCTCCATTAGATGAGATTATGAACCCTAACACTTTGATAGCAGACTTGTGAAAGATTTTGAAGTAGAATACCCACCTAAGCCATGACCATATGCTGATCTACAGAAATGATGAAATGGTAAATGAGTGGTTTTAAACCACTAATTATTGGTGTAGTCTGTGCTTTGCCACAGACAACTGTTGTTCCTGATTAGTACATTTGTTTGATGTGTAGGAACTAACCCAGTATCCATGACTTTTAAAATTATTAAAATGTTTTTCCTAAGGAAAAAAGGACATAATTTATAATCTTAAAAGTTCAAAACCTATCTAAATAGTAATTTCCTTGAACAAGAGCTTTCTACGTTCTCTAAACATGCATAACGGTTTGCTTAAATTTTAAAAGAATTCTGAGAACCAAAATTAATTTTGATGTAAAATAACCTTATCATTCTCCATTGATTGAATTAATCTGTTATCTTGTGTATTTTCTTCACTAGACTGTGAACATCTTAAGGGCCAGGCCTGTGTATTGATATATGCAAATATATTTTGAATAAATAAGTAAATAAATCTAAAAAAACACAAACAAAAGTTAGTAAAAATACTAAGAAATACACTAAAAATTGCCTTAATTTCCTGAGAACATCCAATATAGCTGTAAATAACCTCAAACAATAATAGGTCTCCAAGGCAGATTTCCTTTAAGTGAATAGATTGCACATGTGCAGACTTTCTAATGACTATCTGTGTTAAACTCCCTTGTGTTATCACAACATACGTTCTACCTGAAATAGCATGTGTGTTCACTCAGACTCATTTATATGACGAATTCCTTTCAGTGTGCTCATTTGCATGCATTTTAGTCCAAACAGAAAGCAAGAAAAGGGGAAATAAATACAAATTTGATCCAATTTCATGCATGCTAAGTTAACAGAATCCATTCAATAGGTTTTGCTACTGCTTATTTTAACATTTGTGTTTCATCCTTTTTCCAAATATGAAATTCTCTGGCTTCTTTTCCCCTCATTACTCTTGTCAACCAATTAGATATTTTTAATGTCCAGGCGGAAACAACCTCAAATTCTAGTCACAAATTTACTTGCCCTCTGCAGTTCTTATTAATTCTACCACCAGCCTACTATTTCAGAAACATTCTCTTAAGACCACTTTCCAGATTTCTCACTGCTGCTAAGTGATCAACCTCACATATTTTAGTAAGCTGTCATCCAACACAAACCCCTGAGATGCTTTAGTCCTTCCCCTTCATGATACCAAATAATACTTTATTTCAATCTTTAGTACCTTTTCCAGTTTATTTTAGTTTTACCCCAAAACAACCATTAAATCTCAAATCTTTCCTGTCAATGTGATGTATTACCTTTTTCCCATTGTCCTCTTCCATCCTAAAAGTGTTATAAGTTACATTTGCCAGTCCTCCGTGTGGAATATGTCTGATGCCCTATCCCATGGTCAGATGTAACCAGGTGAAGTTTCTTTGTCCAATGGCACATCAGCAAGCATGACAAATGCAGTGAGAGATTATTATTTTAAGAAGACAAGAAAAGTAGAACAGAGAGAAATACACCAAGTGCTGACATATAAATCTCTCAGCAAGGCAAAAAGCCTTTTTCCATTAGTAGGTTTTTAGAGTTGTTTATTACCAACATTAAAAACTAATTCACATACCCCAATTAGACCCCATGACTAATTCTATCTCACCATCATTATAACACTTTTCTCCTTGTTCTTTCTCTTTCTCATATCCAAAACAAAACAACCCCACAAGAAACAAAAAAACAAAAACTTAAGAAGGCCTCCATCCTGTTTTTTTTGTTTGGTTTGGTTTTTTAATGCTGAGGATCAAACGCAAGGCTCTGTGCATGCTAGGGAAGTGCTTATCTTTGATGTACACCCCCATTACTGAAGTCTCTAATCTAAACCATTATTTCACCGAACAGGAATCAGTTTATGTTCTATGAGATTTTGATAAAAATTCCATAAAGATTTGCTGTGTTGTCATTATGCCTTATCAATTCCCAAATACCTAACTTATCAAAGCAATATATCACTTATCCTTGATCAACATCTTCTATTATCTTCAACTGCTATTTCCAACTTTGGTCCTCAAGTCTTCTACTTAAGAAACACGCTGTTCTTTCTAGCAAATTGCACATATCCATTCTCCACATATGTTAGTCATCATTCAGACAATGATTTATATCTGCATTCATTCTTTCCTTCTTTTTTCCATCTCTGGATGCCATATCACTTTTTTTGCATCAAAAATACTACTACCAATGTTATTTTATAAAGTTATTACCTCATTTTACTATTCTTGGGTTTTCATAAGAATTGTTATCCTTCATTTCTATCATAATGTCTCATCTTCATTATATTCCCATTCTTGAAAGCAAAATAGCCACAGGTTTCACAGATGGGTCATTCTACCCAATCTGTTCTGCCTATCACACCCAACATTTGCAGGGGTATAAAGTTGTTCACTTCTTCTAAATCATATCCCAGTTGACTTTTTTTTTTTTAAGAGAGAGAGAGAGAATTTTTTAATATTTATTTTTTAGTTTTCGGCAGACACAACATCTTTATTTTTTTGTGGTGCTGAGGATCGAACCCAGCGCCCCAGGCATGCTAGGAGAGCGCACATTACCGCTTGAGCCACATCCCCAGCCCCTCCTAGTTGACTTTGATCTAACATATCCTCACCCTTATATTGAAGTCATTTTGATAAATTTGTTATTATCTCGGACTTCTAATTCTGTAAATAGATTTAGCTTTATTTTTATTTACCCTAATACAGCTTTCTTACTTTGTTTTTATCAAGAAAATCTCTTTCAGCTTTTCTTAATTTTTTTGTGTATGATAAATGCATTAATGTTTATAAAATATTTTTGGCACCACTTGAATTAATAATATAAAATGGCTATTAAAAATTTTAGTTAGAATGTTTTTCTTCAGAAGTTCTGGAATTTCTAAAAGTGTTTTTAGTGCACTGTTTGATTAAGGATAACTGTGCCTTAAACAACTAGATACGCTTTTCCTAATAAAATGACCATCATGGTGAAGGATAAGAGGTAAAGTGGCACATAAAGAAATAGAAACACTGTGTGAAGAGAAAAAAACACAGGAAGAAATTTATTCAGTAACAATGGACTGTTTCTAGAGCATCCAGTGGAGATCTTGCAAAGGAAGTAGCAAATTATAAAATAAGAATGTAGGTTAGTGGAAGAGCATTTGCCTAGCATATGTGAGGCACTGGGCTCAATTCTCAGCACCCCATACAAATAAAAAACTAATAAATAATGGTTTGTCAACAACTAAAAACTATTTTTAAAAACTGCTAAATGAGAAAGAAAATTAATTTATTTTTTTAAAAAGGTATCAGATCACAATGGATTTAACCACTGAAGAATTTGCCAACCAAAGGTTAAAGAGATGTCCTGTAGAAAATCAGGAATCGTTATAAAAACATTAAAAGGAATGTATCATGAGTATATTCTTTTAGAAGAAATGGCTCTAAGAGATGAAGCATAGAGGATTTATTATAGAGAAAAGAGTTTGATAATAGTGAGGATGCAAATTATTTGCTGCAATGCTATGGAAACATCCACAAATGATAAGAAAGCAAAACATATAAAATATATTATGCAATAATAAATATATTTCCCTTGGTTAGGAACATTATCCCAGCTGAAGAATATGTCAACTTTAGGATAATTCTTACAACAACAAATAGTGTTTTAAAAAGTACAATCATAAACCATAGAAAGTTTTACAAATGTGTCTCATAGCTCACAATAGTGAAAATATTTAAAATTTTTTTTAAATTATTTATTTATTCTAATTTGTTATACACTATGGCAGAATGCAATTCATTTCATATTACACATATAGAGCACAATTTTCCAAGTCACTGATTGTACACAAAGTATTTTCACACCATTCATATCTTCATACATGTACTTAGGGTAATATGTCTCATTCCACCATCATTTCTACCCCTTTGCCCCCTCCCTTCCTTCCCCTTTCTCCCTTCTGTTTCTTCCCCTTTGTCCTATCTAAATTCTTCCTTCCTCCCATGCTCCCCACCTATCCTCATTATAGATCAGCATCCATATATCAGAGAAAACATTCAGCATTTGGTTTTGGGGGATTGGAGTACTTTATTTAGTAGCATAATATTCTCCAACTCCCTCCATTTGCCTGCAAATGCCCTGATTTTATTCTCTTTTAATGCTGAGTAATAATCCATTGTGTATATATACCAACGTTTCCCTATCTATTCATCTATTGAAGGACATCTGGGTTGGTTCCATAATTTAGCTATAGTGAATTGTGTTGCTATAAACATTGATGTGGTTATGTCCCTGTTGTATGCTGTTTTTAAGTCTTTTGGGTATAAATCAAAGAATGGGATAGCTGGGTCAAATGGTGGTTCTATTCCAAGTTATCAAAGGAATCTCCATACTGCCTTCTATATTGGCTGCACCAATTTGCAGTCCCATGAGCAATGTATGAGTGTGCCTTTTCCCCCCACATCCTTGCCAACATTTATTGTTGTTTGTATTCTTGATAGCTGCCATTCTGATTGGAGAGAGATGAAATCTTAGAGTAGTGTTTCTCAAATTGCTAGAGATCTTGAGCCTTTTTTTCATATATTTGTTGATTGATTGTATATCCTCTTCTTAAAAGTGTCTGTTCAATTCCTTGGCCCATTGTATATTTTTTTTGATGTTATGGTTTTCGTGTGCTTTATATGCCCAAGAGATTAGTGCTTTATCTGATGTGCTTGTGGAATACATTTGCTCCCATTCTGTAGGCTCTCTATTCATCTCACTGATTGTTTCTTGTGTTGAGAAGAAGCTTTTTAGTTTAATTCATCCCATTTATTAATTCTTGATTTTAATTCTTGCACTATAGGAGTCTTATTAAGAAAGTTGGGACCTAGTCTTACATGATGAGATTTGGGCCTACTTTTCCTTCTATTAGGCACAAAATCTCTGGTTTAATTCCTAGGTCCTTGATCCACTTTGAGTTGAGTTTTGTGCATGGTGAGAGATAGAGGTTTAATTTCATTTTAGTGTCTATGAGTGGATGAATTAATTAAGAGTGTGATATATATGTATGTATACACACATAACACACACACAGAACAGAACACTGTTGAACTACAAAAAGAAGGAAATTGTCATTTGTGGCCTTACAAATGCAATTAGTGGATATTATGTTAAGCCAGGCACAGAGAGACAAATACCGATGATCTCATTCGTGTGTGGAATATAAAAACACTGATGTCAGAAAAGTAGAGAGTAGAATAGAGGATATCAGAGGCTGCATGAGAGGAATGGAAGAGAAAGAGAAGATGGGTACACAGTTAACAGTTAGAAAGGGAGAACAGGGCTGGTATTCTATTGTACAGTAGAGTGACCGTAGTTAATAAGTATGCATTGTGTATTTCAAGAGAGCTAGAAGAGAGGACTTTAAATGTTCTCACCACACACAAAAAAAAAATGATGTTTAATGATATGGAAATTACTATGACTTTTTTATTGCACAATGTATACATTTTTCAAAATGTATTACATTATACTCCATATGTGTCAAAAATAAAATTTTTAATATAAGAAAAAATAAATGAAAGTATTTTAATATATTCCTTTCCTATGAATGCCACAAACTGAAGCAAAGATATTTTTTTCTGTATTATAGAATGCTACTGTTTTGTATATTGTGTCTTTCCTATCCTGCATACTACTGATAATAAACAAAAGTAACTCAATTACATATTCCATGAAATATGTTCCTGGAAAACTAAGAAACAACTAAAATAGCTTATTGGTAAAGGCTAGCAAAGTCTTACTCTCCACTCCAAAGCTCTTGTGTCATAAACTCTGGCTATTGGCAGTCACTTTCCTCACTGAGACTATCCCATAAAATAATCATTGAGCCCAGGCTTTAAAATACTATAAATATCCTTTGCTGGATTTCTCTTTTGAGAAACCACTAAATTATTTCCAAGATGGTGTTATATGTTACTTTAGTAAATGCAACAAACATAAATTTGTTTTGTCAATACATTTTTTTTTTCTGGTAGTCTTCTGGGGTGTCAACAGTTGCATACAAATCAATTAATGTGTGGAAGTCAATGGATAGTCAGCAATACTACTATTGGCTTATATTCATTTGTTGTTGGGGGATATTCTCAAGATATACTATTTTAGGAAATTGGAAACTAAATCACCAGAAAGGAACTGACTATGAGAAAATTTATCTTTCTGTGTCACTGAACTCTTCTGGAGATGCCTCTATGTCTTTCATATTCAGAGCTGGAATCTCAGGGTATCAGACTTTGCCTGGGACATAGTAAAAACTTTTGTTTTACAAAAAAGAACCATCAAAGTCATTAGCACATTAATGTGTGAATCTAACAAAGACTCCATTGATAGTAGTACTGTTATCTGGGGTTGGCAGAAAGTTGATTTCAGGATGATTATAAATTATATGATATTTGCTTAAACAATAACCAGTGATAAGTTATATGGTTCTCATTATCTTGGGAGAGAAATTAATCTTTAAAAAATGGATTACATTTGGATAATAGAGTCACACATTATTGGTAAATGAGTTGTACTCTTTTAAATATATTAGTTGCTGTAAGTTGGCTTTTATAAAATAAGCCTATAATCACAGAGAGGAGTAAACAGCAACTATCTCACAGCCCATCTATATAAAAATGTGTAATATGGAAAAGTTAAAAAAGAGAGAATTTATTTTGAGGATAACTGATGGAGAAAATGATTAGCTTAGATTAAATGAAAAGGAAAAATGAAGGAGGGCTGAATTTCTTTGCAGAATGAATGCACAAAATTTCGTTTGCTTCTCTCATGGTATTTTTACAATGAAAGAAATAAGGGAAAAGGAAAGGAAAACAATCAAAAAGGTACCCGAGGACAGATGATGTTAGAGTAAGCATGTGAAGTGAATAAATTCCAGTGAAAACACAGGAAGAAAGTAATTTTTAGAACAATGAGTTTATTATTTAGTGTTAAGTAAAATATATTTGGGGGATGTTGATTGCTATCATTTCTGAAAATGTTGAGTAAACTATGTACAACACACAGATACCTTGTGATATTACTTATGTGAACTTATGAGTGGGCAGCTCCTAAAACATGTGGAATGAGAATGGGTGGGATGGTGAGTTGGCCCAGGAAATGAATGAATTTGATAAAAAGAGAAGCTTTGAGTAATGGGTGATTATGAGGATGTGAGCTACAATGGTATTTTCAAAGGCTTGAAGCAGAGGTAAAAAATGGATACTGTCAATGAGTTTTTGTTTACTGTAAAATGTCGATTTGAATCAATATCGTAGATATATCAAGGATAGAGTGGCAAGAGTTTAGAGCTAAACTCATTTAAAATAAAAACAGAATTACAAAATGAAAGCAACTACAAAATTAACCCACATTTAAAAAATGCTAAAAAGTTTCACATATTATCTGTAGATAACATATATATGTAATACATGCATATATATATATATGTATGTGTATGTGTATATATATATATATATATATATATATATATATATATACACACACACACACACACACACATAGATAATATTTTCTTAACCCATATAAATTCAGCCAAAATTGGAGAATTTGATTATAGGTCTGGTCTTACAGTATATTATTCATAATTACTTAATTTCATACTATGCAGTTTCTAAATGTATTTACAGGTTAATAAGTTTTCACATATGTGGTATATGTTTTGATGCAGATCTCTCAGAAAAGTGCAAAATGATGAATTACATGTAGAAATCAAATATATTCAAGTAGGCTGTGACCTTTGTATACTTTACTGTCTTCAAACTTATGAGCCAACCATTGACTATGAAATCTAACACTGTCAATTAAAATTTGTTGGATGTTCGATTTATTCATCTGCTCAGAATCTTTCAGAATATATTTGATTGATTTTAATCTATTTGTGAGTCTGTATGTTCAAAGTCTATTTCCGAAGCCAGTAGGACAGGCATCACCTATTCTCTAAAAGCTGTCACAATAATTTAAATATCAAAAGTATATTTTATCCAAAAGCTTTTTTCTTTTCTTTTTGTTCTTTTCTTTCCTTCTCTTCCCCCTCCTCTCCTATCCTCTCCCCTCCTCCTTCTCCTGCTCCTCCTCCTCCTCCTTCTTCTCCTCTCTCCCCGACACTTTCTCTCCCTCACTCTACCTATTATTTTTTAAATTTTTATTTTTTGGTGCTGGGGATAAAGCCCATGGCCTCATGCAATGTAAGCAAGTGCTCTAGCACTGAGTCACTTCCCATCCCTTGATTTTCTTTTATAAGATGACAGAAAAAAATGAGAGAGAAGGGGAAAAATGAATAAAAAGAGGAAAAAAGAAAGAGAGTTCTGGGTACTGAAGACTGAATAACTGAGAGGTTTAGACACCCTTTGAATATACAATAATGTAAATTTCCATTATAAATGTTTAAAATTATACCTCAGAAGTTCTCTTTGATGTAGCTTGAAATTTTCTTCGCATTCATTGTGAACCTCTGAGTGTATTTTGTATGTCTAAAATTGTTAATAATAATTCATTATCCATTTCAGAAACAACTATTTTATCTATATGTTGGATGAAAAAATACTTTTGAACCATAGTATGTTGGATTAAAAATCAAATTAATAACTTGGATTTATTCACAAGGAGATTATTGCTTTCTTAGTATTTCTCCTCTAACATACTTTCTCTAGAAGAATAAGCTATTGTCTCTATGCCAGAATATTTTATGACCTGATTTTTTTTTAGGTAGAATATATCACTAAGCTGTCCTGTCAGATGTTCCTTAAAACAAGGTTCCATAATGAGAGATTTGGGGGACATTATGCTGTCCTGAATACAGCAGCAGTTTTCAAAGCAAGAGAGAGTTTAGACTGGTCATTGATTATAAAAGTTTTAATCAAAATTTATATGTGTTTTTGCTAAATTAATTCCAAAGAGAAAGCACTTAGAAGATATACTGTCTTTTATAATGTAGAATAAAACTCCTAAAGTTATGAAAGTTGAAGAAAATCTTTTTTTTCTGCTAAAAGAAAAAAAATGACAGTACTAAGGGAAAGGAATTAAACTTCTGAAAAATTATTAATGCAACTTGTTTCCACAGGATAATAATGAGCAAAGGATGGATGACAAAAGACAGTTGACACTATTAAGCAATACAAATTAAACTATTTTTAAAAAGTTCATTAATACAACTTATTTCATAGTATTATTACTGAAGTAAAGAGTTTAATGACAATAAAGTGGATTTGAATTAATGAATGAGAAGATTATCTGTAGTTATTTTAGCTGGGGATAAAATAGTTAAAGCTATACATATTTCTATGCTTCAGTAATGAAAATTAGATTTTTAGATGTGGAAAACTACCATTTGTTTATTATAAATGAATGGATTCTCATAATCTACTAACATAACTTTTTTTCAGGTTCAGAAATCAAATTAAATAATCTATGAATATCCTACTATTTGACAATGTAAGGATTCCTATCTTGATGAACATATTATGACTATTTTTTATACTATCATAGTGTAACACAATGAAAATAATTACAATCACTTTAAACCTGGCCTACATTCGTCAAATGGTAACCCAGGGGTGAAAGGTCTTACATCCCATTTCCAATCCTTTGAAGCATCTACTGAGCTAGTGCAATTTTCTCTATAAAATGTCCCAAGATGTCTGTGTGCTTATAGTATTTCAACTTTTTATTTTAAGGAATCAAAGAAAATTTGCTCTGTGAGCAGGTTTTTAAATTTGGCTTGAGGCCTCTAATTCAGGGAACAAATAATCTCTTTTCTACTCTTTTTTACTTAAGAGATAGTCCCTTTCAACCTGTGCTTTTGGGCCCAGTACAAATCAATGAACTCAAGAGCCAATATACCATGTCTTAAAAATCCATTTAGAAAACAATTGCTCCATTCAAAGTTCATCTCCTTCCTTTATCAGAAATTGCTGGAAATGTAATTTTGCAGCAAGCATTTCATTTCTTGTCTTAGAATAGATTGAGGTAAATGTAAAGTCAATGACTAGCTAAATGCAATGTCTTGGGTTGGTGCCATGATGGTGTGGTCAGCACTGATGGATGTTTTGTGTAGTTACTCAGCTGTATAATGGGATAAATTCCCATGACTCTATTTAAAATATCATGTGACTCCTCTCAATTAATATTACCAAAAGTACTTTGGCACAAATACAAAAAGCATGGCAAATTAGTGCTGAGCACAGACGTGCAGTAGTCTTTGCTCTGTATAGAAATCCTCCTTTATACAGTAAACTGTAAAATTTATTCACTGAGCTGCACTGCATGCAGTAAATAAAACTATAGGGATTATATCTCCTTCAAAAATCAGTTTTATGATGTTATAAGTAGAAAGAATGTGCTGTGTAATCTTCTATAGTACATCTAAGGATTAAATTCTGAAGAAGTAGTACCCACATAAACACATACACTGTTCATAGAAACAATTTTTTTATAAAAGCATCTTTATTTTAAGGGCAAGGAAACAGTTCCTTTCTTTATTTCCTGTCAAAGTGCATATTAGCCAATATAGAGGAGGGACAGGAATATATGATTTTCTTCCATAAGGAACAAAGTAAAGGTCATATATAGTGCCTTTAGAAAATATTTTTTGGAAATGTAGAGGCTGAATTTTTGACACATTTGTACCTAGATTGTATAACATGAATGAATCAAGTGATACAATCAAAAATATCTTTCTTTGATTGCCAATTCCTATGATAAATGTTCTTCAGAGATAATAATTCTCTTTTATATCGAAACCTATAATTATTAGAAAAAATATCTGGTCACTGTTACATGTTTCAGTGACTGAAATTATAAATTTCTGCAATTTACCTTTTTTTAAATTAAAATCTTTATTATTTTCTAAAACTTTTTTAACACATGATTTTCAGTATATTAATACTTTATTTTCTTTTTTAATACCTTTTTACTTTATTATTATTATTATTATTATTATTATTTTAATTTTTATATGGTTCCAGGGATGGAACCCAGTGCCTTACGCATGCTAGGCAAGCACTCTACCACTGAGCCACAACCCTGGGCCCAATATTTTATTTTCTACTGTCTTCAAATCCAACACAGAATAATTGCTAATTGAAAAATATCTCTAATATCACGCATTGAATTATTATGTGATGACTATTTGTGAAACTTAATAACTTTTTTGACTGATCATTTTTTAGTTTAAGTATTCATTAATATGACCCTACACAAGGATGACTACAAACCTGTGGCATGTTTCATAATATGAAAAAAACATGTTTTTATCCCATGTTACAAAAAAATATTGCTACAGTTCTGGATACACACACACACACACACACACACACACACGTCCATAATTCAGAAATATGTATGGGTTAGTTTATTTGCTGTTGCTATTAAAAATAGCTAAGTCATGGAACATTATAAAGCAAATGGTTATATTTAACTCAGAATTCTGGTTTTCCAAGGTAGGTGGCATCACAATGATTGTGGGTATAGAATCAAATGGAGATCTCAGACCAAAAGCAAGACAGTGAGGAGCAGCCAGGTTCACTCTTTCATAACCATCCACTCTTCAGGGAATTAACCCACTTCATGAGACCAGCATTAGTATCAAGTATGGTGCCCCCAGTGACCTTCCTATACAGCCCCTTCTAAAGATTCCCTTATTTCTCAATTTTGTCACATCAGTGACCAAACTTCTAGCACATTATCCTTTGAGAGATAAACTATATCTAAATTATAACATATATATTTTGAAATTTGCAATTTTTAAATTATTCTTTACAAATAATTTCTGAAAATAATTTTCTTTTGGGAATATTTTTATTTAATCCTGTACTGTTTCAATTCTATAATCACACACAATCTTTTGTTTGGTAATTTATTTTCTTCCTGAAACTTTTATTCCTTAGTCTTGATATCATAAAATTGCATCATAATTATGTGACTTGGTTAGGACTATTCTAATTCTTTTGGATGGCTGGTATTTGTGAAATGGCTTTTCTTATGGAATCATGTTTTGTTTTGTTGTTGTTGTTGTTTGTTTGTTTCTTGTATTCCAAGGAATCTCATGAATTTTTTCCATGTTATTTTCTACCACCACTTCATTTTCTTTGACAATCCAGAACTTGTATTACAAAGACTTTTAAACATGTGACTCTTTCTTCACTATTGTCTCTTTGCCCTTTTCCCCGTGATTTCAAATTTTTCTCTATTCTAGCCTCTAAACTTTTTCTTGGATTTTTTCTCAAATAGCTTCCAAGTCTACTATTTTGTAGGCAATAAATATTTTCTATTTTCTTTTCAATTGTTATGAATTACAGATTTTTAAATTGTCTTATCTTTCTCTATATTCCCTCGATTTCTTTTTTTTTTTGTTTGCTTTATTTTTGTTTTTCTGGTTGGCAGCTTCACTAAGGTTCGCAGGCAGAAAATTTCAATTGATCGCAGTCGGAAAATTTCAATTGATAAAAAGGTGAAAGGTTGGGAAAAATCATATCACTCATATGGACCACGGAAACAAGCAGGAGTGTCCATACTCATATCTAATAAAATAGATTTCAAGCCAAAGCTAATCAAAAGGGATAAAGAAGGACACTTCATACTGCTCAAGGGAACCATACACCAACAAGACATAACAATCATAAATATATATGCCCCAAATAATGGTGCAGCCGTGTTCATCAAGCAAACTCTTCTCAAGTTCAAGAGTCTAATAGACCACCATACAGTAATCATGGGAGACTTCAACACACCTCTCTCACCACTGGACAGATCTTCCAAACAAAAGTTAAATAAGGAAACTATAGAACTCAATAACACAATTAACAACCTAGACTTAATTGACATATATAGACTATACCACCCAACATCAAGTAGCTACACTTTTTTCTCAGCAGCACATGGAACCTTCTCAAAAATAGACCATATACTATGTCACAGGGCAACTCTTAGACAATACAAAGAGGTAGAGATAATACCATGCATCTTGTCTGATCATAATGGAATGAAACTGAAAATCAATGATAAAAGAAGAAAGGAAAAATCAAACATCACCTGGAGAATGAACAATAGGTTGCTGAGTGATCAATGGGTTTTAGAAGACATCAAGGAGGAAATTAAAAAATTCCTAGAGTTAAATGAAAACACAGACACAACATATCGGAATCTATGGGACACATTGAAAGCAGTTCTAAGAGGAAAATTCATTGCTTGGAGTTCATTCCTCAAAAAAAGAAAAAACCAACAAATAAATGATCTCCTACTTCATCTCAAAATCCTAGAAAAAGAAGAGCAAAACAACAGCAAAAGAAGTAGAAGGCAAGAAATAATTAAAATCAGAGCTGAAATTAATGAAATTGAAACAAAAGAAACAATTGAAAAAATTGACAAAACTAAAAGCTGGTTCTTTGAAAAAATAAATAAAATTGACAGACCCTTAGCCATGCTAACGAAGAGAAGAAGAGAGAGAACCCAAATTACTAGCATACGGGATGAAAAAGGCAATATCACAACAGACACTTTAGAAATACAGAAGATAATCAGAAATTACTTTGAATCCTTATACTCCAATAAAATAGAAGATAGTGAAGGCATCGATAAATTCCTTGAGTCTTATGATCTGCCCAGATTGAGCCAGGAGGATATAGACAACCTAAACAGACCAATAACAATAGAGGAAATAGAAGAAACCATCAAAAGACTACCAACTAAGAAAAGCCCAGGACCGGATGGGTATACAGCATAGTTTTACAAAACCTTTAAAGAGGAACTAACACCAATACTTTTCAAGCTATTTCAGGAAATAGAAAAAGAGGGAGAACTTCCAAATTCGTTCTACGAGGCCAACATCACCCTGATTCCGAAACCAGACAAAGACACTTCAAAGAAAGAAAACTACAGACCAATATCTCTAATGAATCTTGATGCAAAAATCCTCAATAAAATTCTGGCGAATCGGATTCAAATACATATCAAAAAAATTATACACCATGATCAAGTAGGATTCATCCCTGGTATGCAAGGTTGGTTCAATATACGGAAATCAATAAATGTTATCCACCACATCAATAGACTTAAAAATAAGAACCATATGATCATCTCAATAGATGCAGAAAAAGCTTTCGACAAAGTACAGCATCCCTTTATGTTCAAAACGCTAGAAAAATTAGGGATAACAGGGTCATACCTCAACATTGTAAAAGCAATCTATGATAAGCCACAGGCCAGCATCATTCTGAATGGAGAAAAATTGAAGGCATTCCCTCTAAGATCTGGTACAAGACAGGGATGCCCTCTCTCACCACTCTGTTCAACATAGTCCTCGAAACACTGGCCAGAGCAATTAGACAGACAAAAGAAATTAAAGGCATAAAAATAGGAAAAGAAGAACTTAAATTATCACTATTTGCAGATGATATGATTCTATACCTAGCAGACACAAAAGGGTCTACAAAGAAGCTATTAGAGCTAATAAATGAATTCAGCAAAGTGGCAGGATATAAGATCAACACGCATAAATCAAAGGCATTCCTGTATATCAGCGACAAATCCTCTGAAACGGAAATGAGGACAACTACTCCATTCACAATATCCCCCCCAAAAATAAAATACTTGGGAATCAACCTAACAAAAGAGGTGAAAGATTTATACAATGAAAATTACAGAACCCTAAAGAAAGACATAGAAGAAGACCTTAGAATATGGAAAAATATACCCTGCTCATGGATAGGCAGAACTAACATCATCAAAATGGCGATATTACCAAAAGTCCTATATAAGTTCAATGCAATGCCAATCAAAATCCCAACAGCATATCTTGTAGAAATCGATAAAAGAATCATGAAATTCATATGGAATAATAAAAGACCCAGAATAGCAAAAACAATACTAAGCAGGAAGTGTGAATCAGGCGGTATAGTGATACCAGACTTCAAACTATACTACAGAGCAATAGTAACTAAAACAGCATGGTACTGGTACCAAAACAGGCGGGTGGACCAATGGTACAGAATAGAGGACACAGTAACCAATCCACAAAACTACAACTATCTTATTTTTGATAAAGGGGCTAAAAGCATGCAATGGAGGAAGGATAGCATCTTCAACAAATGGTGCTGGGAAAATTGGAAATCCATTTGCACCAAAATGAATCTGAATCCCTATCTCTCGCCGTGCACAAAAGTTAACTCAAAATGGATCAAGGAGCTTGATATTAAATCAGAGACATGGCATCTGATAGAAGAAAAAGTTGGTTATGATCTACACGCTGTGGGATCGGGCTCCAAATTCCTCAATAGGACACCCATAGCACTAGAGTTAACAAATAGAATCAACAAATGGGACTTACTCAAACTAAAAAGTTTTTTCTCAGCAAAAGAAACAATAAGAGAGATAAACAGGGAGCCTACATCCTGGTAATAAATCTTTACTCCACACACTTCAGATAGAGCCCTAATAACCAGAATATACAAAGAACTCAAAAAATTAGACAATAGATAACAAATAACCCAATCAATAAATGGGCCAAGGACCTGAACAGACACTTCTCAGAGGAGGACATACAATCAATCAACAAGTACATGAAAAAATGCTCACCATCGCTAGCAGTCAGAGAAATGCAAATCAAAACTACCCTAAGATACCATCTCACTCCAGTAAGACTGGCAGCCATTAGGAAGTCAAACAACAATAAGTGCTGGAGAGGATGCGGAGAAAAGGGCACTCTTGTTCATTGCTGGTGGGACTGCAAATTGGTGCAGCCAATTTGGAAAGCAGTATGGAGATTTCTTGGAAAGCTGGGAATGGAACCACCATTTGACCCAGCTATTCCCCTTCTCGGTCTATTCCCTAAAGCCCTAACAAGAGCATGCTACAGGGACACTGCTACATCGATGTTCATAGCAGCTCAATTCACGATAGCAAGACTGTGGAACCAGCCTAGATGCCCTTCAATAGATGAATGGATAAAAAAAATGTGGCATTTATATACTATGGAGTATTACTCTGCATTAAAAAATGACAAAATCATAGAATTTGGAGGGAAATGGATGGCATTAGAGCAGATTATGCTAAGTGAAGCTAGTCAATCTTTAAAAAACAAATACCAAATGACTCCTTTGATATAAGGGGAGTAAACAAGGACAGGGTAGGTACGAAGAGCTTGAGAAGAAGATTTACATTAAACAGGGATGAGAGGTGGGAGGGAAAGGGAGTGAGAAGGGAAATTGCATGGAAATGGAAGGCGATCCTCAGGGTTATACAAAATGTCATATAAGAGGAAAGGAGGGGTAAGACAAGATAATACAAATGGAAGAAATGATTTACAGTAGAAGGGGTAGAGAGAGAAAAGGGGAGGGGAGGGGAGGGGAGGGGAGGGGGGATAGTAGAGAATAGGACAGACAGCAGAATACATCAGACACTAGAAAGGCAATATGTCAATCAATGGAAGGGAAACTGATGTGATACAGCAATTTGTATACGGGGTAAAAGCGGGAGTTCATAATCCACGTGAATCAACCGTGTAATATGATGTATTAAGAACTATGTAATGTTATGAACGACCAATAAAAAAAAAAATTAAATAAAAAAAAGAAAAAAAAAAAAACCTCCTAGGAACCGGAGAACCAAATGTAGATATATTCTTGCTAAGTAGCAAGTTCCAGTGGCAAAACCCTCCAGGGGTCTCACCTAAACCAGGTATAAACTATCAGTTTCTTCATTAACAGTGAACATTTCCCACAAACTGATACAAATCAGTGGAAACTTGTTTGAGACCCATGGTTAAAAAGCAACATAATTAATTGGTACAATTTATGTTTTGAGTAAGAGTCAACACTGTGTTAGTGTTATCTCTTCAGAAAATAGGTCAGTCTAATTTCATACATGCTAGAGTTAACCCTCTAAGCACAAAGGCTTTCCTTAAATAAAAACATGAAGTAAATATATTGGCTGAAATTATAAATGTATATGCATTGTTCACAATTTGGCAGAATTCCCTCTAGTGATCAGTGAACAAGCCTTTTAATTGAGAAAAATGAAATAGAAATTTGGAAAATTTTATTATTTGAAGGTATGCAGATTCTTTAGAGAAAATGATTCCAGTCTCTTGGTTGGGTATGTTATATAGGGTTGGTGTTTTCATTAGAAGTCTTATACACTTGTTCTAATCTTTCCGAAAAACAAAAGCAAAGCAAAACAAAATTCAAAAGAGACTTTTATTGACTGTTTTTATTGTATGTCTTGACTTTTACCTTTGAGTTTATATTTTACCCCTGCACCATATTTTACTAGAGTGTCAGAAAGAAACACAGGTAAGGTGTGACATTAATTGCTGGTTTTCTACCAGAAGCTAACCTCCTCTTCCTTTGCTTCCTCACCTTTTGCAACTTTTTATTTTGAAACAGTCATAACTATTTAATGACAGCAATTTAATATTTTTATGATGTCTTCCCCTTCCCTTTCCTTCTTATCCTTCCCTCCCACTCCCTTCTTCCCTCCCTCCTCCTTCCCGCCCTTCCTTCTTTCCTTCCTTCTGTCCTTCTTTCTTTCCTTCCTTCCCTGTAAAATTGTATTGAATACATGGCAACCATGATACTCTCCTTTATTTGTGCTATCACTGAGTCATGGGTGTGGGTTTTACCTCTTTTTCAGAAATTTGTCTAGATCTTTTCTTCCTTTTTAATGGGGTACATATAGTAAAAATGAAGTCAATAAGAGATTAGGACTTGTTTGGCTTTTTTGCTACTTAGTTGAAAAAAGATAAATTAGTATATTTACATAATAACAATTTGACTCAGTTTAGTAATTGCAACTATAATAAGAAACAGATTTAATGTTTTTTTTTTTCTTTTTTGCATTTTATTTATTGGCTTATTAATTAATTAATTAATTTATTTAGGGTACTGGAATTGAACCCAGGGATGTTTATACACTGAGCCAGGACCCCAGCCCTTTTTTATATTGCATTTATAGACAGGGTCTTGCTGAGTTGCTTACTGCCTTGCTAAATTGCTGAGGCTGGCTTTGAACTCATGATCCTCCTGCCTCAGTCTCCTAAGCCATTGGGATTACAGGTTTATGTCACCAAACCTGGCCTTGGCTTAACTTTTCAATAAAATATTTGAATTTGCTCATCTTAGATACCATGAGGGTGTAATTGAGTTTCATTTAGTGAAGGTTGTATATTAATACATTTACTAATTTTGCCATAATAATTGACTGATTTTTTAAAAAATATTTTTGCAACTTTTTGCCAATAGAATTTTACTTTAAAAAAAAAAACAACTTAAAAAAACCTGACAGCTTATTTTTTATTTACTTTCCTTTAACAAAAGGGAGAACAAATATTTTAGAATATTAAGTAATACCAAAGTTTACCTGTTCAGAGGAGTTTACGTACAAATAGTTTTTACTTGTATGTTACTGTAATAACATAAATTAAAATAAATTAATTTTACTACAGTTTGTTTCCCATCATTCAATGTGTCTCTTATTGTAGCACAATATTCCTAGTTGTATTATTTCCATTTCATTTAGCTATATAGGACCAGCAACAGC
This sequence comes from Urocitellus parryii, assembly GCF_045843805.1. Taxonomy (NCBI): domain Eukaryota; kingdom Metazoa; phylum Chordata; class Mammalia; order Rodentia; family Sciuridae; genus Urocitellus; species Urocitellus parryii. The sequence continues at coordinate 40,175,741 of NC_135536.1, forward strand.
ATACTCTAATTAGGGTATAGGAATCTTTCCATTTTAGAAATGGGGGCAGATAAGTCCTTTAAGCTTGTCACACATAAACCACTTTGCAATAACTCTTTTTTAAATGAGAAATTCTTTAATACTCTGCACAGAGACTACTATACTCAAGGCAGAACTTAGAGCCTGTTAAGTGAGTTCAATTTGCAACTAACCAACTCATAGTAAGAATTTTAGTTAGATATTTTAAGGCTGAAATTACTGAACGTTTACCTTGCAAGCACATACATATATTGATAGATGTAATAAACTAGACATTGTACCATATTTTCTTTCTTTATGTGAAGAACCTAAAGAGCAGGTAAATTCCCTGTCATTTTCTGTATTTCCATCATGCATGTTCATTTGTTTTCTACAAAACTATGCCTGAGATGTAGGCAGAAAATTGTGCTACCTCCTAACATACTACCACCACCCAGGGAACTAGTTTTAGAGAAAAATTAGCAAGGCAATTGAAATTGAAGTTCTTAAATTTAAAAAATTTTTAGAATCCTTGCTAGCAAGAATTTAAGTTAGTTTTTTCCAGGTATTCACTTAAGATGGGGAAGGCAGAAAAGAAGAATCTTTACTACTGAGCCCATAGCAGTGGCCAGCATGCTTGGAAATGATGATAAACAAAAGTCCAGTGTGAATCTCCTGAAAACTATTGTTAACTCTACAAGTAGCTTTAAACTTATGGCTCCCTTGTGCTTCCTAAAACTATTTAATTTCATCAACACCAATTGGATTAAACTTAGTGATCTTTATATTTCTGGCCCTTCAAAATTTTTAGAACCATCTAGTTTCCTCAAGTTAAATATTTTCTATATGAAATACATATTATGGTCTGTTTTTTCTGAGTAAGCTTAATTTACACAGAAGCATGTATTTTCTTTTAATATATAATAATTTGAAGTTTATGGCTTTTTCATTGTTGCCTTAGATTCCAAGAATTTCCAAGGGAAAGTCAGTGCTTTTTTTCCCCATAAGTAGGCTTTTTAATGATTTTAAACTTTATTTATTGATTTCATTTTAAGACATTTTACATTATTGAATGTAAACTTTATCAATAAGTAATAAATATTTAAATTAAGCAATCTGTAGTCTGGTAAGGATAATATTGCTATATGGGAAACATTCTAAAGTAGATAACATAAATTAATAGACTTAAGTCTCTAGGTATTTTATTTAAGCACATCTTCACTAATTACTTAATTCTTGGTGTGCTATGAATAGAAAAATACATTATATTGCTGTACAAGAACAAAATTTGAGAACAGATAAAATACTTCTGTTTAAAGGTACTGAGGATAGTTTCTTCAAGTGAGTTTTAGCTTCATCTTACTGCATAGCTAAGAATCAATCAAGTGTATAGGAATTTAATCAGTGCTTCCATGGAAGAATACCATAGAAATATGGGACTGAAGCAAGAAAAATCCTTAATGTGAGAGGACTGAGACATTTTTCCATTGAAGGAACCTAGAATGAACATTTCACCATGCTGGGAGATGATGCTGGGTCTATGTCATATATATATATATTTGCTGCCATTTTGAATATCTTGGAATTTGTTCTATGTAAAATGTGAAACTAAAACTAAAAATTTACTTTCTGGAAATGGGTTCAATGCTCCTGAACCAAGCAATGTCATCAGAGGTTTGTAATTTAAGCCTGTCAGCAATCTGTGTCAGACTACGGTATACTTATATGTTTATTGTTTAAAAAATCACTAGCTATAGGACATGTTGATTGTTCCTTAAAATATTGCTCATCAGTTTATATATGAGAAAAGGACTGCTTCTCTTAACAATGCTATAAATTATGAACTAAGTACAGTCATGAAATATGATGGCAGCACTTAGATTTTTCATTGGCTAATTAAATTTAAGTTCTATTTTTGAACTTTTGCTCTAGTTGGCGATTCATCACAATTATAGCAAAGCATTCAGAAGGGAAATAGTTCTAACTTGAAAGCTCACAGAATGCTAAATTATATTTTAAAACATTTAGTCTAATTTGGTATTGCATAAAGTAATTCTGAAGAAGTTCTCATCAATGAAATATTTATATACCAAAAGAAAGAAATATTATTCTTTGATGTCTTCTTTGAATCATGAAGACCAAAAAAAAAAAAAAAAAGTCTACCAAATAATCAGTAAGTTGCTTTAGTTTGGACGTTGAATGTTCCACAATGTCCCCTGTGTTAAAGGCTTGGTGACCCAGGGTGGTGCTATAGGGAAACAGTGTAAACTTTGAGAGTTAGGGCCTGGTAGGAGATCCTTTGGTTTCTGGGGAGCTTGTCTCAAATGGAGATCGTGAGACACACACCCTCATGCTCCTTTTCTTTTGATCCCTCTCTTGTGATAAAAGTGGATTTTGCTCCACCACACACTTCCATAATGCACTCTCTGGCCATAGGCCCAAAAAAATGACATCAACTGATCATTGACAGGACATGAAAAAAGGGTTACTTCTCATAACAATACTGTAAAACTGGGAGTTAAAATGAACCTTTTCGCTTTATAAGTTGAGTATCTCAAATATTTCATTACACTGACAGAAATCTGACTTTCTGGGAGATACAATAAAATCTCTAATTTTAATATTTCTTATTATAGAAAGGGACATATTTGTACGTGGCATAGGTAGAATTATGCCTTTGATTTAAAAATTTTTTAAGCATAATAAATATACAGGTTGAAGAGAGAATATTTAAAATAAGTAAAAAAAATTGTCAAATGTTAAAAATAAAACTTTTATACTAAAACTTATCTAAATATCAAAAGTATTATTGTCCAGTTATTTGAAAATGATGTGTAAATATTTAATGCATACTATTTATTACATATAATACATACTATTTATTATACGTGTCAATATTTAATACATACTATTATAGGTAATCTAGTTTTTTAGTATAAAATTACATCCTCAAAAATGAATACATAATTCAGAATTTAGATAAAGTTATATTGATCATTTTATCCTTTATTGGAGGGGTTTATATTATGTTTTACTTAGTTTTCTATAATAATTATATGTAACTCATTAAATCTACTTATTTGGATAGCTGGTTCAGGGTGTTAGCAGAAAGCATATGGGAGGCAATTGACACCTAGTATCATGTGTGAGAGGTTGCTAATTATGTTATGTCAAAAATGCAAACATGATTATGATTTAGCAAGAATCTAGAGTCATGCTCTTTGTGAAATCAAAGCATGCATTTACCAACCAGAAAAATAATTGCATTTTGTAGATTAAGAGACTGAAACAAAATAATCCACATGAGAATATTTTTGGAACTGGCATGTAATTCCTCCATCTGAAAGCATAAAGATAAGGCCAAAATTCAGGCCATCATTCTGCTACTATTCCTCACTATAATTTATAACTCTGTCAAGGTCAATAAGTTGAAAAGGTAGATGTCAATCTTTCTAGTAAAACAGTGTCAGCATTAAGAATACTGTTACATTAAGAACACTATTTGCAAAATTTAATTTCCTAAATTCTTTCTTGGCAAGCCCTTAACTTTTCCTGGAAGCAAGCAAAAGTGGTTACATATCAGCATGAGAGTGAAAGTGAAATGTGGAAATGAAATTCTTTTCATAGAACAATCAATAGAAATGAGGTAATTGAATGAAAATCATGGGTTTTAGCTGTCACTTCCTTGGTAGGTTTCCCTTGGTAATCATCAAATAAAGTCGTGACCTTCAGTGGAAACAGTTATTCTAATAAATCATTTCAAATTGAGAATTAAAATCTGAGACTTTATGAAACAAAAGTCAATTATACCTCCCCCTTTGTGTATATCTAAATCATACACACATACAAACTACTATATACAATGTATTAAATAATCCAGTAATATGACTTGGTTATAATGTATGGATTTGATTTATTGATTGGTTAATGGGCCAAAAATAGTTACACAGATGAGGAAAATAAAAAATTCTGAGTTTAGAATTATATTTGGTATAGAATAATAATATGATTTCCTTGGATTTCGATTCCCAGTACAAAATCACCTTTAACTCTCTCAAGGAAATTTATTTTCCTAACACTAAGTCAAACAACTTCTTAAATTGACTAAAGTATTTTATTCCATTGTACACTCTATTATATACAAAGCATTCTTGAAGGAGTTTTTCTAATTAAAAAAATCTTATGGGGGTAAATTTGTTTAGGAACATACATTTCATCTTCTTTGTGAAAGCATTGTATTTACTCAAATATTTCAAATATCTAATGTGACTGTAATCCATGAGGTAAAATATAAAATTACATCTTTCCACACAAATATTTTTCCAATCTGACTGTGGTACTTACAGATTGCAGTTCTGAAATATTTGGGTTTTAGCAAGAACAAAATAAGTGGTGCAAGTTATAATTGATTGGATGTCCACATTACTATGTTTTTCATATCTTGAACCCTTCTTGTTAAGATCTTAGACACAGCACAATGAAAATTTATTGTTGGTGGGATTTTGAGTTGATGGTCAATAACACTCATGTGCCACTGTTCATGCTCAGGTGAAGCACTGCTTGATGGTGACCTCTTTCTAAATTCTTTACCTCAATTTATCATGAAATATGTGCAGATAAGTAAAACTGTGCCATAAAATGTAATATATTTAGTCAGTAGTGTTAAGTATCTAATTATAGAAAATCATATAGTAATTAAGTTTCAGTTGACTTTCAAATAATTTGAGTTCTCAATAATTCAAAAGACTACCCTAATATTTGTAAAGGTAGAGATAAGAACACTAAGAGTTTTGACAGATATTTTGGAGATAATAGTATAATGTATATTGTAGCAAAGACTTTCACATAATAAACCTGAATATAACAATAGGGAAAATTATACAAAATATAATGAGTATAACCAAGTCAAGTTCTTTAAAAGTTTGATTTCTAAAACTCCAATACAAAGTAACAGTACACATATTTCATGATATATTTAACAAAACCACAATTATGTTTAAAATTATAAATGACTTTCTGATTCTGATTTTAATTTTTGGTTTTCTATAATTGTACATAAATTATTTAAGAAATTAGCATAGGAGCTACTCAGAAGAGGAATTTGTTCAATTTGAATCTTCTGTGTTCTGCTCAGCAATTTCTGTTATTTATTTATTTATTTATTGGTTCTGGGGATTGAACTTAGGGGCACTCAACCACTGAACCATATCCCCATCCCTATTTTGTAATTTTTTTTTTTTTGAGACAGAGTCTCACTGAGTTGCTTAGTACCTCTCTTTTGCTGAGGCTCATGATTCTCCTGCCTTAGCCTGCAGAGCTGCTAGGATTACTGGCATGTGCCACCATGCCAGGTTCTGTATATTTTGAATCTTTATGTATATATTTTATGAAGCCAAGACACAACACTGTATCCTCTGAACATTTAGCTGCAGACCCCTTAGCTGACGAACCAGAAGCTGTTGATAGGAGATTCATAGCACCTAGGTAATTGGGTTCCTGTGCCCCTGTAACTCAGGAGAGATCTACAGCCAAAGACTGATGGATATCTGCTAAATGTCCAAACCCCAATGATTCCAAACTAAGATTCAATAAGAATTTTCTTCTTCTTGATATAGTATGTTATTAAGAACGCTAATCTCAATTTTGTTCATATAAATAACTACTGAATGCCATATACTTACAATCACAGAGTATATAACCTGTTTAAATTCTCTCCTATTGCTTAGTAATATGTATTTAATATGAAAAGATGTATGATATGGAGCATCTTTTAATATACATATTTTCTGTTTGCATATCTTTGGTGAGGTATCTGTTTAGGTACTTAGTCTATTTTGTAATTAGCTTACTTTTTTATTGTTGAATTGTATGAGTTCTGTGTGTATTTTAGATAATAATATTATATCAGATGTGTCTTGGGCAAATAATCTCTCCCTATTTATAGAATATCTTCTGATTCTTTTGAAATTATATTTTGCAGAGCAGAGATTTTAAATTTTAATGAAATCCAGCTTATCAAGTCTTTGATAGTTTATGGCGCTAATGTATATGGCACTGGGTTCTTTGTTTCAAATTCTATTTTTTCTCTGTTGGGATATAGGAAAGTGATTGACTTTTGCATATTAGTCTCTTATTTTATGACTTTTATATAGTAGCTCATATGTTCTAGAATTTTTTCATCTATTCTCTTGAATTTTCTACATATCTGAAAAAGTACTGCCATACCCTTTGTTTCTTCAATGTACCTAGGTGTTTTGAAATGTTGCATCTTACATTTAGGTCTATGATCTATTTGGAGTTAGTTTTTGTAAAGAATGAAAGGCCTGTGCCTGCCTGCCTGCCTTCCTTTCTTCCTTTCTCTTTCTTTCTCTTCCTTTCTTCCTCCCTTCCTTCCTTCCTTCCTTTTTTTCTTTATTTTTTATTGCTTTCTTTCTTTCTATCTTTTTTCCTTTTTTTCTTTTTGTATTATAATACCTTGTGAATCCAGCACTGTTTGTTAAAAACAGTTGCTTTGCTACATTATATTGTGTTGGCTACCTTGTCAAATATCAGTTGCTGGGGTTTTTTTTCACACTTTTTTATTAGTACATTATGGTTGTACATAACAATCTTCATTTGTTGCTACATATTCATACATGCACACAATGTAAAAATATAAATAACAATATAATTTGGCTAATATCACTTCCCAGTACCTTCTACCACCCTCCCAGCCTCCCACACCTTGGTCATGTTTTTCTATTGATCTCTCTTTGATTTCCATGAGATTCCCCTCCGCATTTGTTTTCTTTCATCCTCTCTAACTCTCACATATGAGAGAAAACATAAGATCTTTGTCCTTCTAAGGTTGACTTATTTTGCTTAATATGAAGATATCTAGTTTCATCCATTTTTCTGATATAATCTCATTCTTATGAATGCATAAGTAATACTCTATTTATATGTATTCCGAATTTTCTTTATCCATTCATTCATTGATGGACACCTAGGCTGGATCCATAGTTTGGCTACTATAAATGGGATTACATCAAATCTATTAGTCAAAAGGGGAAAAACTTAATCATGACAATATTAAATATTCCCTTCCATGAAAATATAATATTTCTCCATTTATTTAGCATTTTGACTTATTTCTTCAGAATTTTGTGGGTTATCTCATATATACTGCTTACATACATATTTTGTTAAATTTATTCCTACTTAATTCATTGGGAGGCGTGCTAATGTATATGTCACTGGGTTCTTGGTTTCAAATTCTATTTTTTCTCTGTTGGGATGTAGGAAAGTGATGGACTTTTGCATATTAGTCTCTTATTTTATGACTTTTATATAGTAACTTATATGTTCTAGAATTTTTTTATCTATTCTCTTGAATTTTCTACATATACAATGATTTCCTCTGTGAAAAATACAGTTTTATTTTTCCTTTTAATTCACATACTTTTTTTTGGTACTTTGGATTGAACTCAGAGGTACTTGACCACTGAGCCATATCCCAAGCCCTATTTTGTATTTTTTTTAGAGACAGGGTCTCACTTAGTTGCTTAGTGCCTCCTCATTGCTGACACTGGCTTTGAATTTGCAATCCTCCTGCCTCAGCCTCCACAGCTGCTGGGATTACAGAAGTGTGCCCCTCCTCTGGCATCAATTTGTATACCTTTTATTTCCTTCTCTTGTCTTAGCACATTAGCTTCTATTTCCATTATAAGGTTGAAAAAGTTGTGTTATGAATTCGTAAGGTGAAAGATCATGTTTTCTCTCCTATGTGGAAACTAGGGAGAAAAAAGGAAAGATGGTGACAATCTCAAATCCAAGGGAGATCAGTGGAGTAGAGGAAAGGGACCTGGGGAGGAAAAAGGGAAACAAAAGGGGAAATACTGAGAAATAATGTTGGTCAAATTAAGTTAATTTTTTAAAATTTTTATTTAGTTCAAAATAACTTTAAATTTATGATATATATTTTTGACCCATATAGAGTGTGCTATTTAATCACCCATATTTGGGAATTTTTAGACATCTTATACATGCTTATTTTTAATTTAATTTATATGTGGTTTGACAGCAGAAATCATATGAATTCTATTATTTCACATTTGTTGAGGTGTGTCTTATGGCATGTTATGTAGTTTATCTTGGTGAATATTCCATCTGAGCTTGAGAAAATGTTTCCTACTAATGTTGCATGAAGTAGTTTGTGGTTGTCAATTTTATCTAGTTCATTCGAGGTATTCTTGAATTCTATTCTGTCTTTTCTGATTTTCTCTGTGTTGAATTTGTCAGCTTCTGATAGAATGTTGACAGTGTGTTCATCTATTTCTCCTTGCAGTTCCATTGGTTTTGGCCTTACATAGTTTGATGCTCTGTTTTTGTTGCATATATGTTGAGTATTGTTTTATTTTGGACAATTGATGACTCTTGTCAATACATAAAATACTTCTTGATCCATAATTCTCCTTGATTTTTAGTCTGTTCTATTTGGAATTAGTAGGGCTATTTCTTCTTTATTTTGAATAACGTTACCATGGTTTATTTTTCTTGGTTCACTTATATTTAGTCAACATTTTGTAATAATATTTAAAAGTGGAATTCTTGTAGGCAAAACACAACTGAGTTAACTTTAGATTTACTCTGACAATCACTTTCTTCTAAATGGTATATTTAGATTATTAATGATAAAAGTGTTGTTTACAGAGATTAATGTCTATCTTGTTTACTTTTTATTTATTGTTATTATTCATTATTATTATTTTTGACATGCACTTTTTTCTTTATTTTTTAAACAGGGATCATAGTAACTGTACAGAATTGTATGTCTATTTGGGTCATAGTTACATATGCATATAACATAATTTGATCAATTCCACTCCCCAGTACTTTTCTTTAACTTTCCATCTTCCCTTCTTCCCTCCTCTGTTCCCCTTTTCTACCTTAATTTCTGTCTACCTCTAATTTCATGATGTCCTTGCTTTTTTTCTTTCTTTTCATTTTTTCCTTTTTATTTTTTAAACCTATGGCTTTCCATATAAGAAGAAAGCATATAATTCATGTCTTTCTGACTCTAGCTAATTTTGGCTTAAAATGATTGTTTTAGTCAGCTTTTGCATCATTGTGACCAAAATATCTGACAATAATATATTAGACAAGGGAAAGTTTATTTGGGGCTCACAGCTGTAGAGGTCTAAAGGTATTGATAACTAATTTTGTTATTCCTGGCCCAAGCTGATGCAACACATCTTAGGGGAAGGGACCAAAAAAGAAAAGCTACTCAATTTGTGGCAGAGTCAAGAAACAGGTAGAAGGGAGGTGGAAGGGAACTTAGGTAAGAACCCCCCTTTCATGGCACACCTCCAGTGACCCACCTCCTACAGGCATGCACCACATGCCAACAGTTACCACCTAGTCTATCTATTCAAACTATGATGGACTGATTAGGGTACTGCTCTCACAACATAATCATTTAACCCATGAAATTACTGCATTAACTCAGGAACTTTTAGAGGACACCTAATGTCCAAACAATAACACTGATGCTTTCCAATGTTATCCATGTTTCTGCAACAGACATGATTTGATTCTGTTTTATAGTCAAGGAAAACTTCATTGAGTAAGTATGCCACATTTTCTTTATCCATTCATCTGTCTGAAAACCTAGGCTGATTCTGTATCTGGGTTGGTGTGAATTCTGCAGAAATAATTACAAGAGTAATCATTAATCTCTAAAGCATGATGACTTTAACTTTCCTGTATATATATACCAAGGAATGGCTCAACCTGTTTTTAGATTTTGAGGATATTCATGCTGATGTCCACAGTGGCTGTACTAACTTATATTCTAATAGTGTATAAAAGTTACTTTTCAAGTGACAACATTAAAAAAAAAGTTACTTTTCCCTAAAAACTTCACCAGGATTTATTGTTATTTATATTCTTGATGATTATGATTTTTGACTTGGGTGAGATGGAATTGCAGTGTAGTTTTGATTTGCATTCCCATGATGTTCAAAGATGTTAAACACCTTTTTTTTAGATAATTTTTAGACACTCCTATTTCTTCTTTTGAGAAGTATGTTTTCAGTTTATCTGCCCATTTATTGAATGGGTTGTTTGATTTTTGATGTTGAGTTTTTAAATTTCTTTATATATTATGGATATTAATCTTTTGGTAGGACACCTGGCAAAGATTTTTGTTTCATTCCATAGGTTGTCTCTTTACTCTGAATTGTTTACTTGATGTTTGCAAGCTTTTCAACTTGGTACATCCTCTTTATTGATTCTTGCTGAGAGCCATTGCCAAGTAGGAATGACGCATCAAAATTTCCTTGCCAGCATACCCCATGTTGCTTAGAGGAAGGACTCGTGGAAATGGACTTGCCTTGGACATTCGCTGTGACATTGCATGTATGTTTGAGAAAGGTGACCCTGCTCAAGGACCAGGGTGGATCCAGGTTTAGGGAGGATCCTACTGGATTAGGGCGGATCCAGGTTTAGGGTGTATCCTGCAGGTTTTAGGGAGTATCCCGCTCCTTGGGTTTAGGGCGTTCCCGCGGTTTAGAACAATTTGGGTTTAGGGCAGTTCCAGGTTTAAGGTTATTCCTGCTGGGAATAGGGCGTATCCTTCTACCTGAGTTCCCGTTGAGTTCTCGTGGGATTCAGAAAGTATTTGGGATTAAAAGCCTGGTGGAGTACGTGACTTGGGCAGAACCTGAATTTCCCCAGAACGTGTGTAGAGGCCAGTTTGAGTTCAGGAATAAAGAATTGCTGTTTGAATCTACAAAGCTGTGAGTGGCTCGTGATCTTGTGCCCAGTCAGACTGCGGCAGATTCTTGCTATTATTTCCTGAGCCATAATAATCCAATTCAGGAAGTCATTGTTTGAACATATTGAAATGAGTTTCCCCTGATTTTTTATGGCAATTGCTAAGTTTATATACTTCTTTCCAGGTCTTTGATCCATTTTAAGTTGTCTTGGTACAAGTCGAGAGGTAGGGATCTAATTTAATTATTCTACACATGAATATTCAGTTTTCCCAGAACCATTTGCTAAAGAGGCTCACTTGTTTCTAACATATATTTTTGGCAACTTTATCAAGAAACAGATGACTATAGTTTTGTGGATTTCTCTCTCTGCATCTTCTGTGTTGTTCATTTGGCCTGTATGTCTTTTTTTTTATGCTAAGAGAAGACTATTTTTCTTGTTCTGGCTCAGTAGTCAAATTCAAAATCAGGTATTGGAATGACTCCATCATTGCACAGGATGCTCAGGATTGCTTTGGCTATTCTGTTTGTTTTTTTTTTTTCCTCCTCCTTCCACATGAATTTTAAAATTATTTCTTTTTAGCTATGTAAAGAATATCAATGGTATTTTGAATATGTAAATTGCTTTTGGTAGTATGGCCATTAACAATATTGATTCTCCCAATCCATGAACATTGGAGTTCTTTCCATATTCTACTGTCTTCTTCTATTTCTTTTCCCAGGATTCGGTAATTTTCATTGTAGAGGATTTTTATCTCCTTGGTTATATTTATTCCTAAGTATTTTATTTAATTTTCTAGGTTATGTGCATGGAATTGTTTTGGAAATTTTTTTTCCAATGGGTTCATTATTGGTATAGATTAAACTGTCAATTTGTTCCTATTAACTTTTATCCTACAACTTTATTGAGTTTGTTTTTAAGCTCTAGAAGACTTGTGGAGCTGTAGGGACTTCTATGTGTAGGCTCATATTATCAACAAATAGAGGTAATTCAAATTCTTGCTCTCCTATTTATATCCATATTCTTTCATTCTTGTGTTTAATTGTTCTGGCTAAAATTTCAATTTTACTCTATTGAATAGGAGTGTTGAAGGGTGGTAGACATTTTTGTATTGGTCCTGATTTGGGAGAAATGTTTTTAGGTTTTTTTCCTATTCAGTAGGATGTTGACCTTGATTCTAGAACTTTACTCAACACAATCATATATAACTCTGATTGTGTTGAGTAAAGTTCTATTCATAGTTTCCTTGGGTTTTTATTTTATCAGGAAGTTGTGTTGAATTTTCTCAAAGACGTTTTCTCTGTTGAAATGGTGTGGTGATTTTTGTACTTGATTCTATTTATGGTGAGTATTATGTTTATTGATTTGTGTATGATGAGTCACTCTGGCATCCCTGAAATGAAACTGATTTGATAATTATATATGATCTGTTTAATGTATTGCTGAATTTAGTTACGAAGTATTTTATTAAACATTTCTGCATCTATGTTTTCAAAGTTTTTCTGTACAATTTTCTTTCCTTGATGTTTCTTTGTCTGATTTTTGAATCAGGCAGGGATATACTGACTTCATATAATACATTTGGAAACATTCCTTCCTTTTCTACTTCATGGAAAAATTTCAGAAGTATTGGAATTAGGACTTTGTTATAGGTCTTCTAAAATTCAGCTGTGAATCCATCTGGTCCTGGACTTTTCTTTGTTAGGAGGATTTTTACTACCATTCCAATCTCATTGATTTTTATTGGTCTGTTTAGGTTTTCTATGTACTCTGTTTCAGTTTTGTTAGGTTGCATGTTTCTAGAAATTTAACTATTTCTTTAAATTTTTCAGTTTATTGAAATATAAGTTTTTAAAATAGTCTCTAATGATAGTTTCTCTGGATATTAGTGATGTCTTTTATATATCCTTTTGTATTTATTTTACTTATTAATTTTGTCTTCTCTCTTTTTTGGCTTTCTGGGCTGAGAACTTATCAATCTTGTTTATCTTTTCAATAAAAAACTCTTTGTTTCATTAATACTTAGTGTGTTCTTTTTTCTCTATTTCATTAATTTCAGCTCCAAAATTAGTCTCTGTCCTTCTGGTTTGGGGTTTAGTTGGTTCTTGTTTATTCAAGAACTTGAGATGCAATATTTTGCTGTTTTTTTTGAGATCTTTCTGTTTTGTATACACTCATAGCTATAAAACTTAGAGCTTCCTTCACTGTTTCAGTTGATTCATGTTGTATTTTAATTTTAATTTTATTCAGTGATCCAGTGGTCATTCAAAATTGTGTTGCTTAAACTGTGTGTTTTTTGGTTTCTCAAGTAGTTTTTTTCTCTTGATTTCTAATCTCATTCCATTATGATATAAAAAAATCCAAATAATTATTGTTTTCTTTTTTTTTCTTTCTTTTCTTTTTTTTCCCCCATGGGCAGTTGAAGAGAAAGTGTATTCAAGAGCTGTTGAATCCAACTTTCTGTAGATAATGGTTGAATCCATTTGATTTTAAGTATAGTTTATGAGCAAGTAAGATTGTGAAATAGAGGAAGAGTTTGTGTCCCAGCAGTTTCTCAACATTGAACGTACAGAGCAGAGAGCCAGCTTTTCAGTAAGGTGGTTAACTGGGGGCACTCACTGAAACTTCATATTGAACTGTTAAAAAAAGAAAGAAAATCTATAGAGTCACAGAAGTCAGAAACATGAACATAAAAAGAAATAATTCATTAGAAAAACACCAGCTTTGGCTACCAGCTACTAGTGAAAGGAGGGGCAGCACAAACAAGGGAGATAGTCTGGCTGACCGATAAACACATTAAAAAATAAAGAAGAATGACTCCAGGTAGTCTGTGAATTAGAGAGGAAGACTGAATTTAATACATACAGTCAGTAGGGAAAGCAAATCAGTGAAAGGAATTCCAAAAAACCTCCCTCAGGATGAGAAACATTTGGGGCTCAGAAAATGGCTGTCAGGCTCCTAGGGAAATGCTCTGCAGCACTTCCCATCACCAGAGAAAGCACATGGTCACCCTATCAGTATAGGTAGCTCCCCAGTGCAATCACTCCACTGCCTGCTTATTTCCCTTAACTGGGAAGTGTGCGCTCTTGCACTTGCATTACCTGAGAGGGTGGTTAGGAAAAGTACATGCTGTCATGGTCCTTACCCTACTTCCATAGTCTGCATACCCCTTTACCCCCAAGCAGCCATCACCAGGAAGATAGGAGCTCAGAAATTCCTGCAGCTGGCCACAGAATTCCCAGAAGATGCCTGAACCATAGAGACTAAAATAGGCAGAAATAAAAGTGTGCCTAGACCATTCAGACTCTGGATGCTAAGGGACAGGCTCTTACTGTTTCTGGCACTACTGAAGACTCACAGGAGTGTCTGAACTCCAGGGCAGATAACCCAGTATTTCATATTCAGACCTATGAAGGTAAAACCTATAGAAGTAAAACCTTATGTCCTAAAAGTGGATTTTATCAGAGAACCTAGAGATCCAGAAATTCTCCAGAGACTGACATCCCCACCCCCGCCATAGAGGATGTAGAGCAATTCTCAAATACCCACCCGTAGAGTTCCAAAATAACTAATCGCTAATTATTAGAATCTCCTATTTAGAACTCTGCAACTCTTCAGTTACAGAAACACACAGTTTGTCCATACCTTAATTGTGTTATCCCACTGTATATTAGGAGACTGGAAGCTGAGATCTACTACAACCAGCTTTGCCTCCTAGCCATGAAAGCTCACAACTAACAGAGGAACTCAAAGGTTTAACAGCCCCCAATCCTTAGCCAAAGGGATACAAAACCAAAAACAAATCTCAAGCATGAAAATCCACTCTGCCATCAGTTTTGACCACCTCAATGGAAATAAGCTCTTTATTTCTCAACAAGAGTTTTTATTTTTTATTTTATTGAATGTTTTTCTTTCCTCATTTTATTTTTTCCTTCATATACACTATTTTAAATCTATTAATTTTATTCTCGTTTTTTAAAAAATTAACTATTTCTAAATTTTTTTTCAAGCATCATTTTATCATATTTTATTACTTTTTCCATGTTTCCATTATGTATGATTGTGTGTTTAGTATATGTGCTGCCGAAGCGAGCACGATTGTGTGTGTGTTTGAGTGTGTGTGTGTGTGTGTGTGAGAGAGAGAGAGAGAGAGAGAGAGAGAGAGAAAGAGAGAGAGAGAGAGTGTGTTTGGTGTATGTATTTACTACATGCATAAGTCAAAAAAATGAATATTCATATAATTTTACTTTCACATCTGTGGGGGGGGGGGAGCTGTCCTGGATGCAGACCTGCAAGTCCTGATGCCCCAGGGCACTGACCAATTACTGCCTTCAGTCTCGCACAATAGTGCCAGGTCTCACAGTAACTTGGGCGTTACCCCAGCTCCTATAGCAAGGCATGGCTTCAAGTGTAGGCATTACCCATGGGGGTTGAGCTACACTCACTTATTCCTTTGTAATCCTACCCCTTTGCCCTGTTTTGGACAGAATATTCCATGGAAACTCCCTTTGTGTGTCCCCTTCTCTTGTTCTGCCTTTGATCCCCACTCGGCACATGAGGTGGGCATGATCTTCCTAAATGTCAACCTGTAGACATCATAAAGCTAGACTCACCCCCCCCCCAAAACCTGACCCCTTGCCTCATGAATGGCTTCTCCCCAATAAAAGGGCTCACCATGTGCTCCTCACTCTCACTTTCCACGGAACCCTAAAGTCAGAGGAGCTGTCACAATACCCAAAGAAAAAGGTATTTCTCTATCTCTGTGTGATTATTTTGTGCAGCCCAGTTCACCTGGAGTGACCCTGAGTGTTTAGATGTGGAACATGACACACATCAATTGCTTTAATATGTACCTGTTTATTATTTAGGCTTGATTTGAACTAGGTGGGGTTGAATTACACATGAGTTTTAGCTATTTTAATCTTACACTTGCTGGTTTCTCCACACCACAGTTCTCATCCCTTTTATCTCCCCTTCTTCACTCTCTTACTGCATCAACAGACACATTTTCTTATTTCTATGTCCTCTCTTTTTAAAATTTTATTAAATTCTGTAAATTTTTTATACCTTCTTCTTTATGGCTAAGATTTGCTACATACTATATGCCTTTCCTTTATTAAAATAAAAAAAAATCTAACTTTCTCTCCTCTTTGCTTCCCAATTTCTCTGTAGTTAAGAAACTGTAATCCCAGTAAATGATATAGATTATGAAATTCATACCCCATTTCATGTGGTTGTGACTATTAATACAATGGATGACATGGTAGATAATAAATGTTCAATGCCTGTTCTAGTCCACAGTTTTGTATTGCTGAAAGTGATGTTTAATGCTGACCCCACCATTCTTAAATAGGTGGCAACTGGTGTTATAGATGTCAAAGTAGACACCAGATCTTTATTACAAAACACTACATCTATGGCTAATACTACTACTATTTCTGGGTCCTTCCTCCTTCTAAGTGATTGGGACTCTTTGAGACAGAGCAGTATTTTGCTGCCAAGAACCATTCACAATACAGGCAAGCAACAGTGAATCACACCCCACACATGATTTAACCCCCTCTGAGTGTAAACATTACTTTAACTTGTAGAATTGAAGAGATAAAAATTCCAAACCAAAATCCAGGCTCCAAAGAGGAACAATCAGAAGGGAATTTTAGTCTTGATATCTATAAACATATCAAAAACAGAGAAATCCTGGTGTGGGGGGGTGAAACTGCACACATAAGGACACACATATAAAAGAGGAAGGGGAATCCATCTCAATTGATGTGCAAGTCCAGAACTCTGAAAACATGAGTAAACAGTCAAACAAATCTTTCCCCAAATTCACAATCCTCCCAAAATGGATCCTACAATATGGAAGAAACGGAAGTTCCAGAAAAAGATAATAAAAGTCTGGTTGTTAAAATGTTCAATGAATTAAAAGAAAATGTAAGGAATGAATTAAAACACCAAATATAGGAGATGAAAGATCATTTGAATAATGAAATAGAGATATTCAAAAATGAACCAATCAGAACTTCTGGAAATGAAAGACACAATGAACCAAATTAAAAATTCACTTGAAAGCATCACAGATTTAGATTTTTGTAGCAAATAGATCACCAGTACTTGATGACAGAACCTCAGACCTTGAAGACAGAACACAGGAATTTAAATTCACAGAACACAATAAAGGGGGAAAAATCAAAGAATGTGATGGAAATATACAATAACTCAGAGACAACATCAAGAAACAAACCTGAGAATAAGTAGGGTAAAAGAGAACATTGAGATGTAAGCTAAAGGCATTAAGGATATTTTCAATGATATAGTCACAGGAAAATTCTTCCATATCAGAAAAGAAATAGACAAACACAGAAAAGTGCCTACAGGATCCCAAATAGACATTAACAGAAGAGAGGTTCTCAAAAACACATCAAAATCAAAATATCTAATATAAAAAATAAAAATGTATTATTACAAGCTGCAAGAAGGATGCATCAGATGGCATTAAAAGGCAAATTTATAAGGCTCACTTCTGACTTCTCAACCATAAAATCAAGAAGGGCCTAGAATAAGATATCCCAAGCTCTAAAAGAAAATAATTGCCAAAGATTGCTTTATCCAGCAAAGATCTCCTTCACATTTCATGAGGAAATAAAAGTTCTCCAGGATAAGAATAAACTAAAAGATTTCATGACAACCAAGACAGCTTTACAAAGAATTCTCAAAGGTAAGTTGCATCCAGAGGAAAACCAAAGAAAATCCCCAAATAGATGAAATTCCCAAATAGATGAAGATCAACAGAAGACTAATCATCTAAATGAGAGTCAAGATGGAATAAAACATAAAAAGAAATCAAAATGGCAGTAAACCACAAACACATATCCATAATAAGATTAAATATAAATGGTCTTAATTCTCCAATTAAAAGGTGTAGATTAGCACAATGGATTAAAAACAAGATCCAACTATGTGCTATCTACAAGAGACTCATCTCATCAACAAAAACATTCACCGGAAGATGAGAAGATGGAGAATTATTTTCATTCAAAAGGAGTCTGGAAAGATGCTGGAATAGCTATTCTCATATCTGACAAAGGTCATTTGAAGAAAAAATAAACAAAGAAATAAAGAAGACCATTGTTTCTTCATAAAGGGAACAATCCAACAAAAAGATAAAATGATAGTACATTATATGCCCTAATGTCACGTACTCAATTACATGAAAAAATATACTTCTTGACATTAAATCCTATGTAGACCCCTATACACTAACACTGGGTAACTTGCACACTTCAACACAGGCAATCAAATAATAAAATCAATAAAGAAATATACAATCTAAATAATAGTATAAATCAAATATACCTAATAGACATCTACAGAATATTTCACCCCCAAAACAGCTCATTTTACCTTTTTCCACAATTCATGAAAATCATTGCAAAATATATCACATTCCACCTCACAATGTAAGAGTTAGCAAATAAAATAAAAATTGATATATTCCCACACATCCTCTTGGTACATAATGAAATGAAACTAGAAAACAATAGCAAGAAAAACATTAGAAATCACATAAGCAGATGGACATTAATGAATAGCCTTTTAAATCAAGAATGGATCAAATAAAAAAATGAGAGAAACATGAAGAAATTCTTAGAAACAAATGAAAACAAAGATACAACATATTAAAATCTTTCAGACAGTATAAAGTAGTACAAAGAAAAAATATTTCATTGAGTACGTACATCAGAAAAATTGAGAGATCCTAAATAAATAATATGCTCCACTTCAAGACTTTGTAAAAAGAAGAACAAGCTAATCCGCAAGTCAGTAACAGACAGGAAATAAAAAAAGAAAAGTCAGAGCAAAAATTAATGAAATAGAGATTAAAAATAAAAAAATACACAGGATCAATTTAACAAGAATTAGTTCTTTAAAAAGATAAATAATATAGATAAACCCATAAACAAACTAACCAAAAGATAGAGAGTGAAGTCTGAAGTCAAAAAATTAGAGATGAAAAAGAAGACATCACCATAGATCCTTCTGAAATACAAAGGATCACTGGAAACTATTTTGAAAATGCATACTCCAATAAACTGCAAAATCTAGAAGACACTGACAATTTTCAAAACACACAGGACCTGCCCAAATTGAGCCAGGACAATATAGAAAACTTAAACAAACCAATATTAAGTAATGAAATCAATAGCAATTACAAGCCTGCTAACAAGAAAAAGCCCAGGACCAGATGGATTCTCAGCTGAGTTCCACCAGAGCTTTAAAGAAGAAGTAACAGCAGCCTTTCTCAAATTAGCACATAAAATTGAAAGGAAAGAAACACTTTTATACCCACCCTATGAAGCCAGTATCACCCTGATACCAAAATCAGACACATTAAGGAAAGAAAACTACAGACAGATATACCTGAGAAACATAGATGCAAAAATCCTTAATCAAATATTAGCAAACCACATTGGAAATCTTATTAAGGAACTGGGGTAGGGGTCAAGATGACAGATTAGAGTGTAACAGTGTTTTTCATCACTGGGCAGGAACACTCCTTTTCCCTGAGGTAGGTGAAAAAGACATTTTACTAATATTCAATATTGTCCAGAGAGTCTTAGAAAAATAAAAAGTTTGGGTACACTAAATAAGGAAAAGCTACAAAATTAGAGATAAGCTGCTTGCCAGAACAGTGGAATTAGCACACCAAAAGAAAAAGCTGAGAAATACCATAAACAGGCATAGTGCAGAAAATCCTGAGACTGGAGGGGCAGCCTGTCCTGGCTGACACAAAGCTGTTTAATTCATTAAATGGGTCTAAAACAGATGCCCCAAGTTTACCAATCACCATGGGGAACTGAAGCCAGGCAACATCTTAGAGTACCATGCAGTAGCATCATCAGGAGCTGAGAAGTCAGATCTAGCAAACCAGGGGAAAATCAGATATTGAGAGCATTTTCCCAAGGGGAATACAAGCTAGAGAGGCCAGGGAGAATTGGGCACCCTTCAACTCTTAGACTCCACTGGTTTGCAGGGACTCACAAGGCCACCTACATTGGGTCAGCAATTTTAAATGGGTAGGTGTGCTGTTGCCCAGCTCTCAAGCACTATAAGGCTTGTTGTTATGCACTCAGCCTGCTGTTCACTCAGTGCCCCCAGCCCATGGCTCACTTAATGCCTTGCAGGTGTCTGGGGCCCTCTTCTCACTGGGCATCTTACCGCTCCACCTCCAGCCCTCCCCTATTGAGGCACCTGGCACTCTGCACCTGCTACTTGGCCCTCAATTGCAGTCAACTGTTCAGTGCTAGGTCACTGACCCACATAGGCCAGAAAGGGCAGTATCTGTACATAATGGAAGCTTCCAAGGATAACTTCCCCAATACCACAAATGAGACCCTGGGGAGACTCCTGAGGTACAGTCTCCCAAAGTAGGTTGTCAGCTAGTGGGCTCTAGAGGTGCATTGTTTCAACACCTCCAGCCAACTTGAAATTCAGTAAAATACCTCCAGCCTCAATAAACCTAAGCTTCAACCCTAGGAATTTCACCTATGAGAGCTCCTCTCAGGAAACCTAGCAAGCAACACACTCTGGGAGTGGACCCCACAGCTCTTCATATCTCTCCTCAATAGGACTCTGCCAAGAAGTTGAGAAGTCTTAACTGGCATCTCAACAAGTAACACACTAAAAAGGAGGGACTCAACAGCCTGTGGCCCATACTTCCACATTACTTCAAAAAGAAACAAAAAGAAAATCAGTTGGGTATAGACAGTGAGCATACATTCTCATTGACTATTTTGTCCACCCCTGGAAGTAGAAATGACTCTTTCAATTAATACTTAGATTTTTCATTTTCCCATTTTCTTTTGTTGTATTCATTTTTGAATTTTTGATGTCTTATTTTTGTTTTGAAGGTAGTTATATTTCCTTGCTCTGTTTTTTTGAGAATTAGGGTTTTGATTGGTATATTTTAATTTTGTTTTGTATTGTCTTTTTCTCAACTCCCTTGTTTCTCTCTTTCTCCTTTCCTTTGATAACAGCCATAATGTACTGTTCTCTCACTCTTCCTTTGAATTTTTACTTCTACATTTTCTCCTCTCTCCTAATAACAAACACATCCACTGCATTTGCTCTATTTACCCTTAAAATTGCAAGCATTTTCTACCCTATTATCTCTTCTTTCTTCCTAATTAATTCTATCCCTAATACTTCTTAACACTAATTGGTTTATATAGAACCAGATACCACCACCAATGCTATAGCAATACTTTATATAATGGAAGTTTTCTGCTGTGGGGAAAAAGGTACACTCATACATTGCTGGTGGGACTGCAAATTGGTGGAATCAATATGAAAAGCAGTATGGAGATTCCCTGGAAAACTTGGATTGGAACCACCATTTGACCTAGTTATCCCACTCCTTGATCTACACCTAAAAGACTTAAAAACTGCATACTACAGGGACATAGTCACATCAATGTTTATTGCAGCACAAGTCACAATAGCTAAACTGTGGAACCAATCTAGATGCCCTTCAGTGGATGAATGAAAATGTGGCATATACACAATAGAATATTATTTAACATTAAAAGAGAATAAAATCATGGCATTTGCAGTTAAATGGATGGAGTTGGAGAATATAATGCTAAGTGAAATTAGCGAACCCCAAAAAACAAATGCTGAATGTATTCTCTGACATAAGGATGCTGATTCATAATGGGGAGAGGAGAGGAGCATGGGAGGAATAGATGAACTCTAGATAGGGCAAAGGGGAGGAGGAGGAAAGGAGGGAGCATGAGGGTAGGAAAGGCACTTGAATGAGATGGACATCATTACCCTAAGTACATGTAGGAAGACACGGATGGTGTGACTCTACATTGTGTACAACCAGAGATATAAAAAAATTGTGCTCTATATATGTAATATGAATTGAAATGCATTCTGCTGTCATATATAACAAATTAGAATAAATGTTAAAAAAGAAATCAATAATGAAACAAAGAGCAAAAGCTACTCTAACACCTGGGGACTAAATAATTCACTATTGGATGATGAATGGATTGTAGAAGTCAGGGTTGAAATTAAACAATACCTAGAAGTAAATTATGACAGTGATACACCATGCCAAAATCTCTAGGACACTATGAAGGCGGTTCTAAGAGGAAAGTTTATAGCATTGAATTCTTTCATTAAAATAGTAGGTCTTCAAAGAAATAATTTAGGATTATATCTCAAAGCCTTAGAAAAAGAAGACCAAATCAACACCAAAATAATTAAATATCAGAGATGAACTTAATGAAATTGAAACTAAAAAACAATTCAAAATATCAATGAAACAAAAGTTGGTTTTTTGAAAGAATAAATAAAATTGATAAACCCTCAGCCAAGCTGGCCAAAATAGAGAAAAATTAAAATTATTAAAATTCATGATGAAAATGAAAATATTACCACAGACACTACTGAAATACACAAGATAATCAGAAATCAGTTTGAAAATTTATACTCCAACAAGCTAGAAAATCTTAAAGACACTGAGAAATTTCTAGATAATGTGACCTACTCCAATATAACCAGAGGAATGTCGAAAATTAAAACAGATTAATTTCAAGTATCAAAATTCAAGAAGCCATCAAAAACCTACCAACAAAGAAAAGTTCAATACCAAAGGATTAACAACAGAGTTCAAGTAGGACTTTAAAGAAGAACTAATACCAATCCTCCTGAAATTATTTCACAAAATAGGAAAGGAAGGAATTCTTCCAACCACATTCTATGATTGTAGTATCACCCTGATATTAAAACCAAAGATACATCAATAAAAGAAAACCTCAGAGCAATAACTTTAATGAACATAGATGCAACAATTATTAATAAAATACTAGCAAATCACATACATTTAAAAGATAGTGCACCATGATCAAGTGGGTTTCATCCCAGAAATGCTAGGTTGGTTCAACATACATAAATCAATAAATACAATAAATACATCTCAAAAATAGACATAAAGACAAGAACCACATAATTACCTCAATAGATGCAGAGAAAGCAATTGACAAGATACAGCATCTATTCATGTTTTAAATGATAGAAAAACTAAGGATAGTAGAAGTACACCTCAACATTGTAAAAGCTATACATGCTAACTCCAAGGCCAATATCATTCAAAATGGAGAAAAGCTGAAAGAATTTCTCCTAAGATGAGGAACAAGACAGGGATTTCCATTTTCACCACTTATATTAAACATAGTTCTTGAAACTCTAGCCAGAGCAATTGGGCAACTGAAAAAAATTAAAGGATATGAATAGGAAAAGAAGAGCTCAAACTACCTCTCTTCAGTGATAACATGATTCTATACTTACAAGACCCAAAATCTGTATTAATAAATGTCCACAATTTATAATGAATTCAGTAAAGTAGCAGGCTACAAAATTAATATCTATAAATCAATTGCATTCCTATACTTGAACAATACATCTGAAAGAAATTAGGAAAACCACCCCATTCACAATAGTGTCAAAAATAATAAAATAGTTGGAAATGTGCAACCTAACAAAAGAGGTGAAGGGTCTTTACAATGACAACTACAGAAAGAAATTGATGAAGAACTTAAAAGATGAAAAGACCTCCCATATTCTTGGATATGTAGAATTAATATTGTCCAAATGGTGATACTTTCCAAAGCATTACACAGATTCAATACAATTCCCATGAAAATTTTAATGAGCTGCTTCATAGCAATAGAAAAAGCTGTCAAAAAATTCCATTGGAAAAGTAAGAAGCCCAGAAAAGCCAAAGCAATCCTCTGCAAGTAAAAGAATCATGAGATATCACAATACCAGAACTTAAATTATACTACAGAGCTATAGTAACAAAAACTACAGTATTGGCACCAAAACAAGTGAGAAGACCAATGGAGCAGAATAGAAGACACAGAGACATACCCCAAAATACAATTACCCTACAAGAAGGTGTCAAAAACATACACTGTAGAAAAGATAGCCTCTTCAACAAATGGTGCTGGGAAAACTGGATTTCCACATGTGATAGAACAAAGTTAACCCCTCTCTCTCTCTCTGCACAAAAATCAACTCAAAGTTGATCAGAGACCTAGGAATTAGACCAGAAACCCTGCACATACTAGGAGAAAATGTAGGCTCAACACTTCAACATGTTGGCTCAGGTACTCACTATCTTAACGAGACACTTTAAATGCAAGAAATAAAATCAATAATCAATAAATGGGATAACATCAAACTAAAACACGTTTTCACAGTACTGGAAACAATCAAGATCATGAAAAGAGAGCCTACAGAAGAGAAGAAAATCTTTGTCACCTGCACCTCAGATAATTAATTTGCATGATATATAAAGAACTCAAAAAGCCTAACACCAATGCATAAATAAATAATTAACTCAATCAATAAACAAACAATGGAATTGAACAGACACTTCATAAAAAAAGAAATACAAATGGTCAATAAATATATTAAAAATTTTCAACATCTCTAGCAATTAGAGAAATAAAACTTAAAAATACAAAGATTCTATTTTATTCCAGTCAAAAAGGCAATTATCAAGAATACAAGTAACAATAAGTGTTGGTGAGGATGTAGGGAAAAGATGCACTCATACATTGCTGTTGGGATTACAAACTGATGAAAATATTCTGGAAAAACATATGGAAATCCCTCAGAAAACTTGGAATAAACCACCATTTGGTGCAGTTATCCTACTCCTTGATATATATATCCAAGGGTTTAAGATCAGCCTGCTACAGTGGGGCAGCCACATAAAATTTTACAGAAGTCCTATTCACAATAGCTAAGCTATGGAACAAAATTAGGTGCTCTTCAACAGATGAACTGATAAAGAAAATGTTGTCTATATGCACCATGGAGTAATACTCAGCCACAAAGAAGAATGCCTTTATGACATTCATCAGTGAATGGATGGATCTGGAGACTATCATGCTAAGTGAAATAAAACAATTCCAAAAAAGGAAAAGCTTGAGTGTTTTCTCTGGTATGGGGAAGCTAATCCAAATAAGGAAAGAATTTCAGTAGATTAGACAATGAGCAATGGAGAGAAGGGAAGGGGAATAGAAAAAGGAAAGACACTGTGAAATCTGCTGTTATTTTATGGTTATAAATGAGCTTTTCATGTGATCTTTTTGTCTCCTTATTCTTAGTATTATCAGTTTTGTGAAAATATTTTCTTAGCAGTTTGCACTAGTTTGCATTATAGAATGAGTACTAATCCAAGTCCACTTTCAAATGATCACACTGTACCACTTCATATATAGTGGGAGAACCTTATAATTACAAAATAATCTTACTTCCCAATTGAGGAACTAATATCATTGCTGTCCTTCATTTCATTCACAAATAGATATTCAATACCCACATTTAACATTTCCTTCTAGCATTTTGTTCCCTGGGATTTGTTTCTTTATTTTTAATTCTTAATCTCTACATTATTTTTAATAATTAGTTTCTTTAATACTTAGGTTCCTCAGCTATTCCAAGTCTACTAATAAGTCCATCAAAGACATTCTTCATTTCCATTACAGTTTTTTTTTTTAATATTTATCATTTCTTTTTGGTTCCTTAGGATTTCCAACTCTGCTTTATTTTCAACCTGTCCTCACACGTTGTCTATGTTACCCATTAAGGCACTTAGCATACTATGACGTTATTTTAAATTTCTGGTCTTATAGTTTTGCCAAGTTTGATTCTAATTATTTCTCTATATGTCCATTTTTTTAAATTGTATGTGTTCTCATGTCTGCTCCCCTTTGGTATGCCTTTTTGAGATAATCAAATGTAATGTAATAGGTAAAAGGAACTGCTTATGTAGGCTTTAATAATTTTTTGATTAGGAGTTGGGAGAGGAAGAACATTCTAGAGACCTAGGATATGTCTCAATCTAGTAATGAGCCTTTGCTCTGAACTGTGAACTTCTCATTTTATTCTTAGTTTCTTTTCTCTCTTCCATTAGGTAGACCAGGCTGACTAGAATGGCCTGGGATTGGGTATTTACCTTTCCCAATATGGAAAACTATAGCTGCCTCCACAGTTGGGCATTTCCCTTCCAATAGGGAAGTTATACTCCGACAATACTGAAGTAGGTCAGGCTCCAATAAACGTTTCTCCTGAAGGCATGCCTCTTTAGAAACAGAATGCTTTGGACTACTTCAGATTGGTTCATTTTCCTCTCCTCCACCAGAAGCACTAAAGGATTTTTTCCCAATATTCAGCAATGGAAGCAGACCAAGCACTTGTAGGTAAATCTCACGAAATTGAGCAGGCTCATATATGACTGGATTCTCCTAGAATTTTAACTCTCAGACTTACCACTGAGCTTCCAGCAATTCATCAGTTACAATTTAATTTATTTCCCCTGACCTTGAGCACATGGTGGTTTTTGCTTATGAGTCTCTGCTGTGGTAAGTCATTACTCCCTTCATTTACCTTCCTGCCTCTCCCATCTTGAGAATAGCAGTTTACTGTGTTTTCACTCTCTGATGGACCCAAGTAGTGTTCTTCATTTTTATATTTGCTCAGGTGTTTATTTGTTGTTAGGATAAAGTGATGGCTTCTAAGCTTCTTACATGCAGAACCAGAAAGCAGAAGTCTTCAGCACAGATTTTTGTTGTTGCTTTTACTGACTACCACTGATTAGAACATGCTGTATATTCCTCATGTGTATACATGGTGATGCAACAATAAAACTGTTTTTTTAAAATTTATTTTTTTAGTTTTAGGTGGACACAATATCTTTATCTTATTTTTATGTGGTACTGAGAATCAAACCCAGTGCCTCACGCATGCTAGGCGGGCACGCTACCACTTGAGCCACATCCCCAGCCCCAATAAAATTGTTTTAGTTGTGTGTTGTTTGCTTTGGTAGAAAGAGTCACATATTGAGTGGAGTCTGAGCAGAAATTGCATTGCCTGTCCAATAAAAATGCAGATTCTATCCTATTTTACTCATTAAAGTCATTGATATTTTAGTTTTTGCTTTGGCTTTGTAGTGTAAAAATGGTTGCTGTTGCTTTGTATTAAGTAACTGATGCACTAAATCACATCAACGATAGATTTCCTTTATAGAGTGAAAACTTTCCTCCCCAGTAAGGGATTCTTTCATTAATCTATTTTGATGTCATGGCATCAGTGACCAATTCATTCTCTAGCAGCACTATGGTGCACATCCACAGAGTAGTGGTCCATATTGCAAACTTGTGGTTGCTTTGAAATACTCTTATCCGTTCCAGTTAAATACGTTTGGTATTATTTGGAGGGTAAAAAATGGAGTTTATGGAATCTCAAGCTCATTCCTACCCTGTCATTCTATGATAAATCATGTTGGTTACAAAACCAATTGTCCTCTGAGGGCAAATATAAAATTGCTATACAAATATATCTGAGCCATGCATCTATTGCTTTCAAATAAATGTTTTTTTTTAACTCAGTCTCAGTGCAGATGCATTCATGGAAGCAAAACAATTTTGATGCTTGTGATAGTTAAAAAAAAAGAAATCTCTGTCCTTTGGTAATTTAAGAATAGATATTAAGTTTATTTCTAAGGGAAGAAACCCATATCCTTTTTTAAAATCTGGTACTCAGTCTTAGTCAACATATTTAAAAGTGAACTCAATGCTTTTTAGCTTAAGTTACTTTTATTTATCATAAAATTGAAAGGAAATAAAATTCTAGTTTTTACAACCATTTTACCAAATTAAAAAAAAAATCTGAGACTTTTATTCTCTTTACCTAAATAAGAAAATAAGAAAACTGATTAGTGACTTTAATTGATGGAGCTTAGGTTGTAAGACATGGCTAAAATTCTCTATAATTACCATAATTGGTTTAGAAGTATACAATTCTGTAAATAAAAAAAATGGGTGTCCTTATGGAGGCCTATCTTCTCCTGTATAGATAGGCACTGCCTTGGTTGTAGAATGAGAGCAATCAGTATTTGCAGGCTAATTCCATTTTGCTAGCTGTGTGACTTACAGTACATATTTGTGAGAATTAAATAAGATTAAAATACTCTAAATTGCCTAACCTACTGCTTTTATATTGTAGTTTTAAAAATTATAGTTATTATTTTTCCAGTGATTCAAAGCACTCCCTTTCACCTTAGCTATAATAAGATCAGTAAGAGAGTTCTGATACTTTTCATTTTCTCTTGCACAGTGGAAGACTTTTCACTGAGAGGAATGCCTATGAATTGTGAAGTCCACTACTCACTTTTAGGAAATCTGCAGTTTTTAATGGCACATATAAGCATCTGTGTATGGAGTGATACAGAAGACAGGTGACCTAGCAATTAAGAGTTGAGCAATATGAAAATGTGAGTCAGATAATTATGCTAGCTAATGCTGAAGAATTTCTCTTTATTACTTCACTTTAAACAAAGACTCAAAAATAGAGCTGAAACATCAGTTCTCAATTTACAAAAGTAGACATTGAGCCTTAAAAAGACTCAGCTGTCTTGTTCAAAGTCACTCAGTCACTACGAGGTACAGCAAGATTTGGAATAGAGGGAGTCTGACATAAGAGCTTATACCTAGTGATAACAAAATAGAACATTTTTGTTTAATTATTTTTAGGTGACAAAGGAAGCATCAGCTTAGTTCATGTAATCATAGTGTCAGAAAAAAGCAGATGAGAATTCAGCATGTGGTACTGTGGGATCAGTGAAAGACTTGTCTACCTGCTTGGGGCACGATATGTGCAGGTATTTCATTTTCATGAACTATTCATAAATAGACTTCATTGCACCAAATCCATTGATTTATGCAGTTTATAAGTGTGAATAAAAATATATTTGTACTCTTAAAGGGGAGGTTTTAGATATCAATATTCACTATGAAAAAGGAAGAAAGGAGATACAATACAGAGACCTTTGAAATCAGACAATAGAGAAATTAGCTATAGCATCATTCAAAAATATGCACATGAATACATACCTTTCAGAATTAGGCCCCAATTTATAATTATTTTGTAAACCCAAAACTATAAAACTACATTTATTATTGGGCACCATGTAATTTTTTTTGGGGGGGTACCAGGGATTGAACCCAGGGCATTTAACCACCGAGCCACATCCTCAGCACTTTTTATACTTTGTTTTGAGACAAGGTCTTGCTAAGTTCCTTAGGGCCTCAATAAGTTGCTGAGGCTGGTTTTGAACTTGTGATCCACCTGCTTCAGTCTCTCAAACTGCTGGGCTTACTGGGTTGTGCCACCACACCTGGTCCATATAAGATTTTGATTATTGTATACATTGTGTAATCAGGTTTAATCTAACTTCTCAAATATTTATCACTTCTTTTTAGTGAAAACATTCAAAATCCTTTCTTCTAACTTTTTGAGATATACAGTACACAATTGCTATCTATATTCACCTTACTGTGACTCGCTCAACAAATACAATTGACAGCTTTTTCTTCAACATTAGATGGAAACTTTCATCACCCATAGTTAATGATGCAATGTGACAATGGTGGTAATCAAGCTTATGCTACAGAGAAGTTCAATTCTTTTACCACATTGGCTTCATGTTATTTCCATCAATGAGGGAATACTTATTCTGATAAGCAAGGATTACTCTGAAGCAAAGTAAAAACAAAGTTCTACTTGAACTTGGAAAACATTGAGTATTAGTTTAGGAAGTCACTCTTTTAAAAATTATTTTCTGTTGGTATGATGTTGAATAAGATTTACCACAATTTTAAAATAATATTCTCAACATACCACTTCTTGCTATAATAACTAGTTTTTAAATATTATTTTTGGAATAAAAAATAAAAAAAATCTGTTTGAATATGAAAGGCAAGTTCTTTCATATTGTCACTCCCCCACCCCCAGCACTGGGAATATAATATGGGATACTCTTTTTCTGAGCTACATTATAAGCCTTCTTTATTTTGAAACAGAGTCTTACTAGCTTGCCCAGGCTGGCCTTCAACTTGTAATCTTCCTACCTCAGTATTCCTAGTATAGCTGGAATTACAGGTATGCACAATTTTACCTGGCCATTATATCATATCTTAATATCATATAGCACAGTGGACTGTGCTCACACAAATAATATAGATGTAGAAATTTACACAGAATTACTCAAAGAAAAAATAATCTTGAATTATACTCTAAATATTCCCCAGATTTAATATAAACTTGTGTCATCTGAAAATATCATCTATATAATTATTTCATTTTCATGAACTATTCATAAATAGACTTCATTGCACCAATAAATTACACTCAACAATGCACTCAACTAGCAATACACATGCACACACACACACATACATATACACAAAGATACCTATACACATAAATACATACACATATAGTATGCACACATATAATATACACATACACTAAAAGAGAGAACTTTCCTAGGAACAATATTATCTAGACAAATTCATCTTTTTCCTTTTGAATGTATGTTTATCAAGCTTTTAAGTGCTTTATTAATTATAGTTTTATTCTATCATACATTTTTAGCTTTTAAATGATATAAGTAATGAAATTCAATAAAGCTTCTTTAGAGCTCTTTGTGTAGCACCTGTGATTTTTGGCACTTATGTAGAGTTTTGCATTTTCAGTAAATTATCAAACCAAATTACATAAACACATCTGCTCATCTAAGATACTTCACAAACAATAAAAGATGGTTACAATAAGATGGCTAATTTCTCAATCATATTAACTGTGGACATTTTCTGATTATAGAGTCTTGTAGCAAGACTATATTTTCCAGTAGAAACTAATTTGAGAGAATTTGCAGAATAGCTTTACTCTTTGTTTTAGATTTTTAACAGCAATATATTAGTTTATAAATGTTTGATTCCTAAGGCAAAAACAAAATGTGAAAATCCAATTAACATGTCAGTGCAAAGACAAGATAGGAAGAGAGGTTGAAAGGCCAAATTAATCATCCCATATTTGTAGCTAAAACATATCTGTATCTATTATATATGATCATATGTAAACTTTTATAAAAATAGTTATGATAGCAATTTGTGTATTTGCTTTGATCCCCATGAAGAACTTTTACCACATTGGCTTCATGTTATTTTCATAAATGAAGGAATACTTTGTTGATGTCTTTCAGAGAAACTTTCTTCTAAATCAACCTCTGGAAATTTAAAACTTATCTAATAAAAATATTCCACTTTAGAAGCAATACCCACTCATTTTATTACCATAAGCTTAATGGTTCTAGAGGAATTGCATTTAATATTCCCTTTGAATCTGATTTTTCAAAATCAATTAATTCTTAATTCTAATTTTAGTTCTTCTGGGCCATTGATTCCTTTCCTCATTAGGCTCTTTTAATCACTTGACTTCTCAAAAAGACAACAGTTGAAGTTCTTAAAGAAAAGTTTCCTATGGAGGGAAAAAAAAATAAAAATGCCAACCTTACTAGTTCTTCAAAACTAATGCCTTTCCTGCATTTATAGTGTGTAAAGAACTGTAAATCCACAAAACAAAATGAGAACTAACCCCAATCCCTTCTGCACACAGTTTTTCAACCTTTACTAGCAAAGTTAATGATACCTCAGATCCTATAAGAATATTAAATGCAATTGTACCCACATCCTGTGATTGGAGTTGATAATTTTTTGAAGTGTTAAAACAGACTAGAGAAATGATTTTTATACCATGTCAAATACACAAATAACTATTTTCTTAAGTGGTCATGATCTTTTGGTTAATTTGGGTGGTATGTATGTATATATATTTGTATGCAATTTTCTGTGACCACCTATATAGACTGCACATTTGTCTTTGTTGTTTAACTGGATTTTTCAAAAGTAATCTTCATAAACATGCCTATTTTAAGAACATTGCTTCATGAGGTTATTTACAGAAGTAGTGTTTAAGATTGACAAATTTAATTCAATAGTTAATGTGATTCAAAAACTATCAGAGATATGGAAGCACTTAATTATGGATTAGGTAAAGGAAGCCACTGACTCAGAAAATGCATCTACTTGCTGACTCATTTTTTTCAGCAGTATCAACACCTCTGAATGAAACAAGTGGTTTAAATATTTGCTTGATATTTTGGGGTCTATTTTCTCATGTGAATGACATTAAGAATCTGGAATAAGCTAACCAATATTTCTCATTCATCTCTTCTTTTCCACTCTCCTCCTCCCCAGACAAATCTTCTACAGCTTTTTTGTTATTTTTTTTTAATTATAAGAGGTGATGGAAATTTATTTGGTGGTAACTTATTCCCTTAATTGATTAATGTCATTATCAATTTTTCTTTCTGCTTCCTTATTATATTGTTGAAACCTGTACTAAAGCCCAGATGCCAAAATTTATATTCTTACCATGTTCTTATCCCTAATCACTTTTAGAGTTACCTTCTCCTGCCAGCTATATTGAAAGTTCTCTGAAGGCAGTGTATTTTCTACATTCTATTTACTTTCGGTACTGGGCACTACATAAGGGTTTTAAATGGAATAGAGTTTTGCCGAACAACAGGCATAAACTTAATCATAATGAGGTATACCCCTCATCCTCAAAATAATCTTGAGAACACTTTTTTTCCAATGTCAATTTTCTATAGAACTATTTTTAAAAGCAAAGGTAACTCTTGACTTTTTCTAAGTCACTAATCTTTGTTCTCCAGGAGACCAATGGCCAAATGCGTTTCCCAATATTTTTTTTCTCTCAAAGATTCTTCTCAAGAAAGAATCCTGAAGAGGACACAAAGGCACTGTTGGGAGGAAATGTGCTTTTGATAGGGTACAATGTGTTACTTTTCTAAAGTGTACATGAAATATAGTATATCCTTAATCAAAAATTGGGCCTCCGATTTTAGAAGTTCCAGCATTTAGAAACTAGTGTGAAATAAATTCTTGAGCCATAATACAAATTTAGAACTCTTTATTTTATATCAAAGTACCAATTTTTGCTGAGCAACTTCAAGATAATTATGGCTTTATGCAAATAATTCTGTTTAATCCTAGAGCAACTCTATAAAAAGCATATTATCTCAAGTTTCCAGAAGAGAAGTTGACATCAAGGAGATTAAAATTTTACCTGAGGCCACAGAGTAAGTGTAAGACTGATGTTAGAACATGGAATTTTTTAATCTTTTTTTCCTTTTTTATGTCAAATCTGTATTCTTTCTACTGAGCTGCTTGTTTACTGGATTCATACAATTTGTCATTAAAAATATGAGTTAGGTAATATTCCAGGAATAAAATGGAAGTGCTTGGTATTTATATTTGCATTAGTATTATCAATTTAATTTAATTTTATCATTATTTGTTACAAATATATATGCACCATAAAGTAAGTTTCTAAACTGTTGACATAAAACCAAGGTATGCACACCCAGATTCAAGCAAATAAATAAAACTATAACTTAACCTTATGTAGCAATAGTTCTTAATTATCACTATGAGCTAGGATCCTGTAGGCATTGAAAAATCAGGTGCTCAAGTATATACCAGGTATTACATATATATCAGGATTGAGAATAGAAAGATTGAACTACTACACATAAAATACAGGTATATGCAGGATGTGATGTGAAAACAATACTTTGGTAAAGATCCTGAATTTATTCTATGGCAAAAGTATATTTTCAAGAATTTGATCAATTTATTTTTCTAAGTACCATAACTATAACTAGTACATGTGGAATTTCCCTACTTCCTGAAAGCTGAAACTGGGTAGATGAGTATATTCTGCAACAACAAATAACATCACATTACAAAGCAATGGAATACACTAGTTAATTTCTCATAGGTGAAAAATATATTTTTATTTCCAGTATCTATTCAGGACTTCAAACAAAGACTAAGTAATCTAAATCAGTTCTCTTTGTGATCTCCTTGATCATCTTGACAAGAGAAGAAATCACATGGAGAACTCAGCTTCTCTGTCAGGATTTATGTGAACTGAGTATTAATCTGTTGTTTTTTAGCCTTTTCAATATAGCCCAATGAGTACAAGGTCAGTCAACTGGCAAAAATAGTGAAAGTCAGCATGTGAGAATGAAAATTGGGTAAGTTAGTATAGAGTATTTTAATTACACATGAAAATGTAGTAAAGCAGGTGATTTATTTAGGAAATTTGTTGTTAGAACCAGCCACTTCTAGGTATCTTCTGATTATATACTCACTAATGACAGTTTATACATATTACTGACTTAAATATGGAAACCCTTGGCTAGCTGGAGGGGAAGCACCATTTTGAACAATACGTTCAAGCATAAATATTTTTTCAGTGTCAGATGTTCAAAATCCTTAGTTCTATTCTTTTAGTTTTCTTTGCTAACATTAGGCATATTTTGCTGAATGTTTATTATACAAGTTGTTCTTTGTTTATAAAATCTTACACCCATTGCATGTTGTTTTTCTATGGGTTTTCTACACAAACTACAATTTCCTATTAGCCTAATTCTTAAGCAGTTATTCAATACAGATGTTGTGTTATGCCACAATGAACCAGTCAGGGCTTCTTACCTCAATAGACAACAATTAACTGATGAAGAAAGCTAATACAATTATGGTAAGTTAAGAATGTAAGGGTTGTGTATAGCAGCATAAAGACTGAGAAAGAAGACTCTGATAAGGGTAAATATTACATAATTGATTGGCATGATGGTATTAAGCTATACTGTAAAGGATGGTGGGGATATTTGCAAGTGGAAATTTGGAAAAATGAATAACTAGAGCAGTAGCAATGTAAGTAATCATATGTGTATGAAGAAATGCTTAGAGTGTCTGGGAGATTAAGTTAGCAAAGTCTGCATAAGCAGGAAAGTATATATCACTGCCTTTTCAGGGCAGATATACAACTCTGATTTAAAGGTACAGGCTTATCCTGTGAGTGGTCAAATTTCTTGAGCTATGGTTTATATAATTATGCCAGTCTTTTGGGAAGCAAATTAAATTTAAAGAAAAAAAATTAACAAGAAAACATTTAAAAGATTATGAAGTGTCTTATAAAAATTATGAGAAATGAGACTATTAGTAACACAAAGAAAAAGGGATGGATACCACCAGTGTTCAAGGATAGAAGCCTTATCTATTGACCATGGGAGGGTATGGAAACAGTAGTCTGTGGATTTAAGTATGGGGTGTTATGTATTGTTAGTGCCTTCATCAGAGAACAGAAAGGTAAAGCACAGACTATAATGTGTGCATGAGAACAATTGAATATAGTTAATTTAATTTTGTATATTTCAGAATACATGTTTGGAAAGGAGAATTACTTAAATTCAACTGTTGGGATTTTCCATATACTGATTAGCTATATTCAGTGAATATTACTTCAGTAAAATATAGTGAAAAGTATTTATATGTCTGAGGTCACTTACTTGAGCCAATCTCTTCCATTTTATATCTTTCTTATTCAAAAGCTTACCTGAGTCTGACCAAATTATCCCCATCTTGAGCATTCTTCTTGATATCTAACTGTTTGACTGTTCTGAGCAAACTTCCTAATTATATCATCTTACGGACCTGCTATTTATTATTACTTCTTCCCCATATCTACATTGACTCTTCTGGTGCTGAACACCAGCCTTTTGTCCTAAACCTACCAATGTCTTTGATTTAGATTTAGGGCTTTTGCCTCATTGTTAGATAATATGATACATAATAAAGAAACATTAGAGTAGAAATTTAAGATGGAGACATCTACACTGGATAGATCTGTAGAGCCAGTTCACTTTCTCAAGAAGTTAGAGTAACATCTTGAGATACAATCAACCAGGAACCAGAGACCCATTTAAATTGTTGCTGTATAGATTAGAGTGAGAGTGGGCATTAGGGAAAACTTAGTTCTTTGTAAGTAACAATTCTCCATTCTCTTCCATACTACAGACAGCAAGTATTAACTGTCAAGGGCATTTAAAAGCATCATTTTATATAATTCTTGGAAATGGATGAACAATTCTTTTTGTTCTATATGAGGATACATAGACTCATGTTAAAAGAGTGCAATTATCATTCTTTGCTATAATCTTACAACTTATTTGAGGATAGAATATCCACTTTTCCTTTGTAAGTTCTGCTGCATGATGTATATTGCTCTAAAACCAATAAACAGTAAGCCATGGGGGGTCATAAGTCTGATATATATGCATATATATATATATGTGTGTGTGTGTGTGTGTGTGTGTGTGTGTGTGTGTGTGTGAACCTACATTTCAAATTATTTTTGCATGTACATATTTTTGTGAAGAATAATAAAACACACTGAATCATTTGAAAGATAGCAATATGCTCCATACTGCACATATTATTCCCAGAGGATGGGGTTTATGTTTCTTTGAATGACAGTCAACACTGTAGAAATTTAGTTAGAAGAATTATAGGTCAAAGATCTTGTATGTGAGTGACATTGGCAGCATAAAGAAATGATCAGGGAATAAGTTTTTTTGAACTTTGCCAGTCAATTTTTAAAAGTCAGAAATCTTATAAAGAAACCTAGAAGAATAGTTTGTCAGATGCAGTTATATTCTAGAAAATTTTAAATACTATAAAATAAGAAAGAAAATAAGACATATAAGCTTAGCTTCAGTTCACAATTAGAAGTAAACAAATTTTATTTTTGTATTTTATGTTTACTTTTAATTTTGAAATGATCTTAGTTTTTCTGAAATTTGTGATGATAGTACAGAAAGTTCTCATGTTCCTAGAATCCAGCCATTCTTAATATTAACAGCTTATATAATATAGTGTATTTGTCTAAACTAAGAAATCAAGAGTACAGTATTATAAATTATCAGCCACAGACTTCTTTGTATTTGACAAACATTCCCCAAATTATCCTTTTATCAAGGATTCAGTACAGGTTCCAATGATTCATAGGTTATAATGTCTTCTTAGTCTCCCTCAGTCTCTGATAATTTTTTAGTCTTGTCTTGTTTTGTTCCATTGTTGTTGGGTTGAGTTTTGTTTAGGACCTTGGCAATCACCTTTGAAGTATAGTGGTATGGTAGTATATCTCTTAGTTGAGTTTATCTAGTGTTTTTTCATAATTAGTCTATGATTATAGATTTTGGGAAAGGATACCACAAAGATGAAGTAACCCTATTTTCACATAATATCAGAAATATATGATAGCAACATGAATTGTGACCAGGGATTTAGCCTTGAACCACTATGAAGTTGTTATTTTTCCCTTTTCATTTTCTATTTGTTAGATAAGCGAGTTGCTAAAACCAGCTGATATTTTTGAGAGATGAAGCTCGACCTCCGGAAGGGAAGAATATCAAATAATTTATGGAAATGTTTTAAAACCACCAGAGTAATTAATAAATATTTTGATCAACCACCTTGAGACAATATCTTATTCTCTTTAAATTTTGGTTCACTAATTTTAGCATTCATCAGTGGATTTTGCCTTCATATTGATATTTTTTTCTTTCAATTACTAGAAAATACTCCAGGCCATCTTGTGTTTTCTCTCCTAGCTTTAGAATCAGACATTTCTCCAAAGGTATCCATATCTGTTTATTGGAGAATGGTGTTTAAAAACCAAGATATGTGTGGGTGTTAGTTATGCTTATTGTTTATAGGCCATCTTGGCACACTGAGGGAAATATATGTGTGTACTAACTCATATATACAAACAACTCTCTGTCTACATTTATTTATTTATTTATTCAATATATCATATTTATTCATTTATTTATTCATATGATATACTACCATACCACTATACTTCTATTCATATACGGGAAGAGACCTGATTCATATTCCTGTAATTTACTTACTTATTTGTTCAACCTTAGTATACATGTAGTCTCAGAATCACCAAACATGTTCATGGATGGTTCTTTTTGTATTTAGTTCTATAGTATCTAAAGAAAACACTGTTTTCCAACTTTAATGAGATCACTGCTTTTTATCATCTTTGTATAATTTTTAATATTAATAATATATTTAAACAAATATGGCTATGATATTATCATTTCCAGATGCAACCAATAAAAATAATTGAGCTATTTTGTCTTCTTTATTATATTAAATATTTACACCTGGTATGCTTTAGATATTCTTTTGTGAGATTATACCATCCATGTTTAGCATACTGATTTTCCAGAGTAAGATTTCCATCCTAAGGTTCCTAATATTCTGATTGGTTTTTAAAAATTTTACACAAAGTTTTTTTTTTTTTTTTTGTGTGTGTGTGTGTGTGTATGAAGTACAATTCCACTGGTTTTGAAAAATTCATAGTTATATATCTGGTGACAAATAATCATATGGGAGTCTTCATAACTTAAATCTTGTTGAATAATTTGGTCCCTTCCCAGTTATCAAGTAAAATCAGCAATGATAAAATCTGAGGGATTAATTATGACTGAGTGTAAGGATTTCTAGGAGATAATGAAATAATATGATAATAAATATTTCTTAAACTAAATTGAACTGAAATTTTTAAAATGAATAATTAGATGAAAATGGTAGAGTCTTTTTAAAATTTTGTACTATGTGTACTAATTTAGTGTTATGTATAATAATTACTGAAATTCATTTAAAAGTTATGTGTAGATTAACGATTGGAAATTCCAAATCACAAACTGAATCTTTTAGTGATGCTTCCGTTTTCCAGATATCACTTTATCTTTAACTCAAGTCAGAGAATAAAACTCATAATGAGAATTATGGACTGTGTATTTTTTTAACTTGGGACATACAAGGACCAGGACTTTGAAGGACTTGAATCTCAAATGGCTTTGAGTAATATACTTATAATGGAGTTATTGGTGGTTTGCTGAATGTGATTGGCTTCTGGTGGTCAAAACTATAAGTAATTCAATCTCTTTTTGTGTCCAGGAAACTTAAACAATAAAATAACATTGTATCAGACTTATAAATAAATTCCACTTTTCTCTTGGGACCTGACTTCTCCACAATACTTCCATTTATTTTTGATTGACCTTGGATTTGGTGGCTAAATGAGATGGACTCCCCCCTCATAGTTCAGAAGAATATAAAGAGAGAGATTGCATTATAGAATGTTAAATAAGGCTAGGTATTTGCATTTATGGTACTGAATGTTTTAAGATGAATTATATGTCTAAAGCTTTGGCTGAAATACATGATTTGATGCTTTGCAGATATATCTCATCTGAAATTAAATTTACTTAGCAAGTATGAGGCTAACTGGTCACAGTAATACATACTCTTAAAATGTAATAATTTATAAGTTTTAATGATGTGTCTTAATGATTGAAATAGTAATGGTTACCATGAATCAGTCATCTACTCACTAACTTCAATTTATCAAGAAACTATAGAAAGTATATATTGTTATTTTATTATGAGATATATATGGGAATCAGAGCTGGTTGAAATGACGAGTTTAAAGTACCACTGGTTAAGCTAAGTTTAATATCTTACTGCTTCCATTAATTCTCACTTTTTTCATGAATCAAACTTCATTCATTTGCTCAATTCAGCCTTTTCATTTTTTGGTGAGACAGTACTCTGACAAGGAGTTGGTGGAAAAGGAAGGAGATTGGAGTCCAAGATGAAGTTCAAGTCCAGTGAACCCAGTAACATCCAATAGTAGTCAGACCTCCTAACACTTGACTAGTCATTGTCAGTGCCACCACTTGACAATCTCTAAAGTTCTGAAGTTTACCCCACTATTCTTTGGCAGATTATTTGGAAATTTTGACAACAGCACATCTGTTTACTTTAAGACTTAGAGTAAAATTATAATCATAGAAAGCAAACTGGCAAAGTGGAACATCATGCAAACCAGGCTTTGCATGTTAATTCTAAAGGTCCTTATTGAGTAACATGTGATGGGGTCATTCTTTGTGTTCCCTGAAAATATAAATTGTGTTATCTACTTTGAGATTTTTGTGAGTATGAAATATGAGAATAAGTGAAATTTATAGTAGATGCATCCCAACTTAAGTTAAATTTAAGTGAAATCCCCTCTTAATAAAAATGAATATTGTCTTCAATCATGAAAACACATGTGAACCTTAAATTTTAGATCATGGCCTTTCTGCAATTGACACCAAAATTTAGTTTTACTATTATATGTAATGTACTTTGGAAAAAAACAAACAAAGTCAGATTCAAAAGAGAAAGTGTAGTAAATTATGTAACACTTCTTTATTTCTTCTAGTTTGTGGTGTTTTCTATTATGATTTTCTTTTTTTTTTTTAAATTTTCTCTATGTTTTTTCCCTTAAAACATAAATAAAGGAAATAAATTTGTAAACTATAAATGGTTTTTAAGCAATTGAAGAATCAAGTTTCCAAGTTAATATATTACATATTTTCCATACAATTAAGACTTTTTATGTAAAAATGTGGATGTGTAACCGATGTGATTCTGCAATCTTTGTAATGTTTTGAATAAACAATTAAAAAATAGACAAGACTTTTTTTGGTCTTCATGCTATTTTATATGTTCTATCTACGGAGAATTCAAAGGCATGCTTACATTTCTGCTATTACTTCTTTGTATCACTTATGCTTGCATTTGGAAATCAAAATTTTCATTTCTTATTTTAAGTAGGTGTTTATATGTATGTCTGTAGAAACTACTGTTGTATTTGTATACTGTCTGGTGCATTTATCCTTACATAAAGTACAATGTCAGAACCAAACATTTTTTACCTTGGGGATAATATAATAAATTATTTTTAAGGCATCATCCTAATTCTAGTGTGAAAAAATGAATTAGAAAGATTTTAGAATTTTGCAGGCTCATGGGTTATGAGTCTTTTGCAAATACATGATATATAAATAATGGCATATACAACAGAATTGTGGCAATAAAATAAAGCAAACTCTGTGAATTAAAGAAATAATAAGATTCAAACTCCAAAAGGCTATTATTTGAATAGTCCTGGAAGTCTAAGTGAAATTAGGTGTGAATGTTAATTTCAACAAGTTTCTATTTGATGAAAGTGGGCAGAAGATAGGACTTTCACAGGGACAAGGATCACTGATGTACAAGGATTCTTGGTGAGATCTGGACTTGAGATTTGGTTATGTTCAGTTTAAGTTATCTGTGGCAAACCAAAAAAGGGCTGAATTCTTAAACATTACATATCTACAAGGCAGTGGCAATAAGTGGTGAAACAATATAAACATAAGCATAAAAGAAACAAAACAAAATGACAGTATCATTTAATGAGCTTATTAAGTATTAATAGCCAATAGTAAAGGCCAATTAAAATGAATTCTTATAACCCTAAATTTTATATTTGATATTTTCAGATGGTAAAAGTCTAAGTAAAATAAAAAACTTAATCAAAATTTTAAATTAATAATCTGAGTTAATAATAATCTAAATTAATAATCTGATTTTTATTATCTCCCAAGAAATAATGCAGGGTTGCATATCTAGGAACATTTGGGTCTTGAGGAAACTATGACAACAACACAGAGTTCCAAAGTGGCTAAACATGAAAATAATAAAAGGTGCTTTTAAGATATGATCAGGCACTAAGGGATATCAGTTCACTTGGATTAATAGCTAGCTAGCTAAAAAATAGATATTTGTGTATTTGTTTATAAATGAAAAAAGTAGTCCACTGTAAAAATTTAGACTGCATAGTACAATATCATACAATAACTCTAAGGTCAAAAATGTAAGACTACTAAAAGGAATAAAGGTAAAGTATAAATTAATTCTTAAAGGCACACAGGATAATTTCTTTTCATTAGTTTGTTCACATTTGGCCTTTTTATGTCTTTCACTCTCTCAGCAGAGCAATAAAGAGCCTTGACATCCTCTAGGCTTAATAAGATGTGTACATCAAACCCATGCTGCCAGTAATATATCTCATCTCTCAGAATGTAATGTTTTAATCATAAAGGAATAATAGAAAGAGGGAATATGTGATCTTATATAGGATGTGATGGCTCGTTAATCCTCATGTACCAATAATTTGTATAAATCAACATAAATGAACATAAATTACATAAAATAATTGAGATGTTCAAGAAAATTTACAGTAACTTTCTTGGAATCCAATGAATTTTTAATTCTTGCAAATTTTGAGAGAAGGGACATAGCAAAGGCATTTCAGAATTTATGTTGAGATGTACTTGATTTCAATTAATTCACTGCACCACTGAAGCATAAAACAGTTGGGTTTATGAATTTTAGGAATGGTGTCTGAGTGCATTGTGCCATATACATTACTTTTGACTTCTGCTATATTGTGTGGCATGATGGAGGTAAAATGAATTGAGATCTAATATAGCTGTAACTATATACACGATGGTTGGTCTAATGTAGTTTAATATAAGAAAGTGCTGCATTTTATTTGATGATGTCTTAATTTATGTCATAGTTTGTTTTTATTTGTTCTAAAATGCACTTAAATAAAAATAATAGAATAAAAGAACTGACTATCTCAGCATTTAAACATGATTTTTTTTTTTTTGGTGGTACTGGGGATTCAACCCAGTTTTCACATAGCTAGGCAAGCACTAAACTACATCTCCAGTCCAAAGTTTGTTTGTTTGTTTGTTTTTCAATTAATTGAGAGTCATTTGGACATTTTAAATAATTACTGTATGAACAATGCAAATTTTAACATGTTAATACATGTTAATTTGAATATTTTGCATATGATTATTATAAAGTTTAAATATATAGAACTTGCCATTTAAAAATAATATTGATCAAAATAAACTGTTATGGTTGTGAAATGCATTTTTCAAAAAAATGAGTTTTCATGAGTCATACATATTTCATAACTTCTGTATCATTAAAGAGGCCAAACTGTATATTCTTGCTTTTTACTTTGAGGAAAATTACATAAATCCACTTATTTTTTCTGATGATATAGAGGAAATGGATAAGATATCACTTATATGAGGAATCTAAAAGAGTTGAACTCATGGAAATAGTATAATACTGGTTATCAAGAGCCGGAAGTGTTGAGTATATGTTGGTTGAAAGATAAATCTTTTTTCTGTTAGGTGGGAGAATAGGTTCAAAAGATCCACTGTAAAACATGATGACCATGGTTAAAAACAATGTATTATATTCTTGAAAATTGCTAAGAGTAGATCTTAAGTGTTTTTGCCACAAAAATAAATATGTGAGATTATGCATATGTTAATTATCTGGATTTTACTGGATGAAAGGTGTATTTTTCAAAACAAAATCCTCTACACAATACATGTGTACAATTTTTACGTGCCATTTAAAAATAAGTATAAATCAAAGTGATAGAGTGCCAGGGATCCCAACTGCAGCAGGACCAGGGAGATCCAGGCTAACTGATTCGCGCGGCCTGCCCTGCGGCTACAGAAGGCGTGGCGCCTCAGTGAAGCCATTAATTAGCAAGCAGGGAGGTTAGGGACTGCCATTAGGTGGAATCCCGCCAGCCAAGCCCACAAGGACCCTTGGGCCGAGCAAGGGATCTCAGAAGGGGAAGGAAGCGGTACAGTCCCATCCCCCACAGCGGACACTCCACCGAGGCAGTCAGCGGCCACCATCCGGTAAAGCTGAAGGATACACAGCCACTCTCCTTCAGAGTTCAACATCAAAACAGGTTGGTGTCATTCAGCTCACCCCCCAGACAGCGGGAATTCGCATAAAATCTCTCCTAGGCTTGCTGGGAGAGGGAGTATCAAGCTGAGCCTCCATAAAGACTAGGGGGAAACTAGAGACACCTGACCTCCAACCCCTCCTCCCAGTAGCAGCCAAAAGGAAACCTGGCTAGCCAGCGCTGCGGGAGGGGCAAGCAGAAAAAATCAAAGTGATAGAGTGCCAGGGATCCCAACAGCCTGCAGCAGGACCCGGGAGATCCAGGCCAACTGATTCCAGTGGCCTGCCCTGCGGCTACAGAAGGCGTGGCGCCTCAGTGAAGCCATTAATTAGCAAGCAGGGAGGTTAGGGACTGCCATTAGGTGGAATCCCGCCAGCCAAACCCACAAGGACCCTTGGGCCGAGCACGGGATCTCAGAAGGGGAAGGAAGCGGTACAGTCCCATCCCATCCCCCACAGCGGACACTCCATCCAGGCAGTCAGCGGCCACCATCCGGGAAAGCTGAAGGATACACCACCACTCTCCAACAGCTTGCAACATCAAAACAGCCAGCAGCAGGACCCCGGAGATCCAGGCCAACTGATTCGCGCGGCCTGCCCCGCAGCTACAGAAGGCGTGGCGCCTCAGAGAAGCCATTAATTAGCAAGCAGGGAGGTTAGGGACTGCCATTAGGTGGAATCCCGCCAGCCAAGCCCACCGCCCACGCCTGGAACAGGCCCAGCGACCTGCCAGCATGGTAGTCACGACACCCCAATTGGAATAGGGACAGAGCAGAGCCGCCTTCCACTCCCGGAACAGGCCCAGAGAGAAGCCAGTGTGGTAGACACGTCACCCCAATTGGAGTAGGGGCACAGCCGCCGCCCGCACATGCAAGGGAGACTTTTCAACTATACAAGAGCAACATAAATAAATAGGGGGTAAATTTCAAAAACACAACAGTTGCACCAAGCAGAAAGAAACGCGAGCAGTATGAAAAGACAAGGAAAGAAAGGACCACAAGCAATGCAGGTCAACTCAACTTTAGAAGAGGTAATAGCTGCAACAGATGGAATATCAGATAAAGAGTTCAGGATATATATGCTTCAGATGATCTGGAGTCTCAAGGAAGACATGAGACAGCAAAATCAGACAATGAAAGATC
Source organism: Urocitellus parryii (assembly GCF_045843805.1). Taxonomy (NCBI): domain Eukaryota; kingdom Metazoa; phylum Chordata; class Mammalia; order Rodentia; family Sciuridae; genus Urocitellus; species Urocitellus parryii. Next base: position 40,220,166 of record NC_135536.1, read on the forward strand.
ACATTGACAAACAAATCCAGGAAGTAAAAGATCAACTTCACAGGGAGATAGAGGTAATAAAAAACAAACAAATAGAAATTCTAGAAATGCAGGAAACAATAAACCAACTTAAAAACTCAATTGAGAATACTGCCAGCAGAGTAGATCACTTAGAAGAGAGAACATCAGACAATGAAGACAAAGTATTTCAACTGGAAAAGAACATAGACAGCTCAGCAAGTCTGCTAAGAAACCATGAGCAGAACATCCAAGAATTATGGGACAATATCAAAAGACCAAATTTAAGAGTCATTGGGATACAGGAAGGCACAGAGCTCCATTCCAAAGGAATAAACAGTCTATTCAGTGAAATAATACGAGAAAACTTCCCAGAATTGAAGAATGAGACAGAATCCCAAATCCTAGAAGCCTACAGGACGCCGAATGTGCAAAATCATAAGAGATCCACACCTAGACACATTATAATGAAGATGTCCAACATACAGAATAAGGAGAGAATTTTAAAAGCTACAAGAGAAAGAAAGAAGATTACATTTAGGGGTAAACCAATCAGGATAACAGCTGATCTCTCAACACAGACTCTGAAAGCTAGAAGATCCTGGAATAACATATTTCAAACACTGAAAGACAATGGGCTCCAACCAAGAATCTTGTATCCGGCGAAATTAAGCTTCGGGTTAGAAGATGAAATTAAAACCTTCCACGATAAACAAAAGTTAAAAGAATTCGCAGCTAGAAAACCATCTCTTCAAAAAATCCTTGGCAAAACATTACAGGAAGAGGAAATGGAAAATAACATTGAAAACCAACAATGGGAGGTAGGACAGTAAAGGGGGGAAAGTAGTCAAAGAGGATAACAAATCAGGTTTAGTAACATCAATAAACAAATATGGATAGAAGAACAAACCATATCTCAATAATAACCCTAAATGTTAATGGCTTAAACTCACCAATTAAGAGACACAGGCTAGTAGAATGGATCAAAAAACAAGACCCAACAATATGCTGTCTACAGGAGACGCATTTGATAGGAAAAGATATACATAGACTGAAGGTGAAAGGTTGGGAAAAATCATATCACTCATATGGACCGCGGAAACAAGCAGGAGTGTCCATACTCATATCTAATAAAATAGATTTCAAGCCAAAGCTAATCAAAAGGGATATAGAAGGACACTTCATACTGCTCAAGGGAACCATACACCAACAAGACATAACAATCATAAATATATATGCCCCAAATAATGGTGCAGCTGTGTTCATCAAGCAAACTCTTCTCAAGTTCAAGAGTCTAATAGACCACCATACAATAATCATGGGAGACTTCAACACACCTCTCTCACCACTGGACAGATCTTCCAAACAAAAGTTAAATAAGGAAACTATAGAACTCAATAACACAATTAACAACCTAGACTTAATTGACATATATAGACTATACCACACAACATCAAGTAGCTACACTTTTTTCTCAGCAGCACATGGAACCTTCTCAAAAATAGACCATATACTATGTCACAGGGCAACTCTTAGACAATACAAAGGGGTAGAGATAATACCATGCATCTTATCTGATCATAATGGAATGAAACTGAAAATCAATGATAAAAGAAGAAAGGAAAAATCAAGCATCACCTGGAGAATGAACAATAGGTTGCTGAGTGATCAATGGGTTTTAGAAGACATCAAGGAGGAAATTAAAAAATTCCTAGAGTTAAATGAAAACACAGACACAACATATCGGAATCTATGGGACACATTGAAAGCAGTTCTAAGAGGAAAATTCATTGCTTGGAGTTCATTCCTCAAAAAAAGAAAAAACCAACAAATAAATGATCTCATACTTCATCTCAAAATCCTAGAAAAAGAAGAGCAAAACAACAGCAAAAGAAGTAGAAGGCAAGAAATAATTAAAATCAGAGCTGAAATTAATGAAATTGAAACAAAAGAAACAATTGAAAAAATTGACAAAACTAAAAGCTGGTTCTTTTAAAAAATAAATAAAATTGACAGACCCTTAGCCATGCTAACGAAGAGAAGAAGAGAGAGAACCCAAATTACTAGCATACGAGATGAAAAAGGCAATATCACAACAGACACTTCAGAAATACAGAAGATAATCAGAAATTACTTTGAATCCTTATACTCCAATAAAATAGAAGATAGTGAAGGCATCGATAAATTCCATGAGTCCTATGATCTGCCCAGATTGAGCCAGGAGGATATAGACAACCTAAACAGACCAATAACAATAGAGGAAATAGAAGAAACCATCAAAAGACTACCAACTAAGAAAAGCCCAGGACCGGATGGGTATACAGCATAGTTTTACAAAACCTTTAAAGAGGAACTAACACCAATACTTTTCAAGCTATTTCAGGAAATAGAAAAAGAGGGAGAACTTCCAAATTCATTCTACGAGGCCAACATCACCCTGATTCCGAAACCAGACAAAGACACTTCAAAGAAGGAAAACTACAGACCAATATCTCTAATGAACCTTGAAGCAAAAATCCTCAATAAAATTCTGGCGAATCGGATTCAAATACATATCAAAAAAATTATACATCATGATCAAGTAGGATTCATCCCTGGGATGCAAGGCTGGTTTAATATACGGAAATCAATAAATGTTATTCACCACATCAATAGACTTAAAAATAAGAACCATATGATCATCTCAATAGATGCAGAAAAAGCATTCGACAAAGTACAGCATCCCTTTATGTTCAAAACGCTAGAAAAATTAGGGATAACAGGGTCATACCTCAACATTGTAAAAGCAATCTATGATAAGCCACAGGCCAGCATCATTCTGAATGGAGAAAAATTGAAGGCATTCCCTCTAAGATCTGGTACAAGACAGGGATGCCCTCTCTCACCACTTCTGTTCAACATAGTCCTCGAAACACTGGCCAGAGCAATTAGACAGACAAAAGAAATTAAAGGCATAAAAATAGGAAAAGAAGAACTTAAATTATCACTATTTGCAGATGATATGATTCTATACCTAGCAGACACAAAAGGGTCTACAAAGAAGCTATTAGAACTAATAAATGAATTCAGCAAAGTGGCAGGATATAAGATCAACACGCATAAATCAAAGGCATTCCTGTATATCAGCGACAAATCCTCTGAAACAGAAATGAGGACAACTACTCCATTCACAATATCCCCCCAAAAAATAAAATACTTGGGAATCAACCTAACAAAAGAGGTGAAAGATTTATACAAGGAAAATTACAGAACCCTAAAGAAAGATATAGAAGAAGACCTTAGAAGATGGAAAAATATACCCTGCTCATGGATAGGCAGAACCAACATCATCAAGATGGCGATATTACCAAAAGTTCTCTATAAGTTTAATGCAATGCCAATCAAAATCCCAGCAGCATTTCTTGTAGAAATAGATAAAAGAATCATGAAATTCATATGGAATAATAAAAGACCCAGAATAGCAAAAACAATGCTAAGCAGGAAGTGTGAATCAGGCGGTATAGCGATACCAGACTTCAAACTATACTACAGAGCAATAGTAACTAAAACAGCATGGTACTGGTACCAAAACAGGCGGGTGGACCAATGGTACAGAATAGAGGACACAGTAACCAACCCACAAAACTACAACTATCTTATATTTGATAAAGGGTCTAAAAGCATGCAATGGAGGAAGGATAGCATCTTCAACAAATGGTGCTGGGAAAACTGGAAATCCATTTGCATCAAAATGAAGCTGAATCCCTATCTCTCGCCATGCACAAAAGTTAACTCAAAATGGATCAAGGAGCCTGACATTAAACCAGAGACACGGCATCTGATAGAAGAAAAAGTAGGGTATGATCTACATACTGTGGGATCGGGCTCCAAATTCCTCAATAGGACACCCATAGCGCAAAAGTTAACAACTAGAATCAACAAATGGGACTTACTCAAACTAAAAAGTTTTTTCACAGCAAAAGAAACAATAAGAGAGATAAACAGGGAGCCTACATCCTGGGAACAAATCTTTACTCCACACACTTCAGATAGAGCCCTAATAACCAGAATATACAAAGAACTCAAAAAATTAGACAATAAGATAACAAATAACCCAATCAATAAATGGGCCAAGGACCTGAACAGACACTTCTCAGAGGAGGACATACAATCAATCAATAAGTACATGAAAAAATGCTCACCATTGCTAGCAGTCAGAGAAATGCAAATCAAAACTACCCTAAGATACCATCTCACCCCAGTAAGATTGGCAGCCATTAGAAAGTCAAACAACAATAAGTGCTGGAGAGGATGCGGGGAAAAGGGCACTCTTGTTCATTGCTGGTGGGACTGCAAATTGGTGCAGCCAATTTGGAAAGCAGTATGGAGATTTCTTGGAAAGCTGGGAATGGAACCACCATTTGACCCAGCTATTCCCCTTCTCGGTCTATTCCCCAAAGACCTAATAAGAGCATGCTACAGGGACACTGCTACATCGATGTTCATAGCAGCACAATTCACGATAGCAAGATTGTGGAATCAGCCTAGATGCCCTTCAATAGATGAATGGATAAAAAAAATGTGTCATTTATACACAATGGAGTATTACTCTGCATTAAGAAATGACAAAATCATAGAATTTGGAGGGAAATGGATGGCATTAGAGCAGATTATGCTAAGTGAAGCTAGTCAATCTTTAAAAAATAAATACCAAATGACTCCTTTGATATAAGGGGAGTAAACAAGGACAGGGTAGGGACGAAAGTTTGAGAAGATTTACATTAAACAGGGATGAGAGGTGGGAGGGAAAGGGAGTGAGAAGGGAAACCGCATGGAAATGGAAGGCGATCCTCAGGGTTATACAAAATGACATATAAGAGGAAAGGAGGGGTAAGACAAGATAATACAAATGGAAGAAATGATTTACAGTAGAAGGGGTAGAGAGAGAAAAGGGGAGGGGAGGGGAGGGGAGGGGGGATAGTAGAGAATAGGACAGACAGCAGAATGCATCAGACACTAGAAAGGCAATTTGTCAATCAATGGAAGGGTAACTGATGTGATACAGCAATCTGTATACGGGGTAAAATTGGGAGTTCATAACCCACTTGAATCAAACTGTGAAATATGATGTATTAAGAACTATGTAATGTTTTGAACGACCAACAATAAAAAAAATAAGTATAAAAAGATTACTTAATAGTATTTATTAAAAGACTATTTATCAAAGGATAAAGCCAGATTTTTTTTCATTCATTTTCTTTAATACTGGTAATCATTTTTCCCTTCTTGTACTTAACCTTTCATCACAACAAACCACATTGATAGAACATATTGATTAAATACCTACTACCAAGTTCATACCACTTATTTAGGCAATATGATAATATGAAAATAATGGAGAAATAATGATCTGTAAAGCATATGTTGATTAACTATATAGGTTTAGTATTCCATAATATAAGGTTACAAGGCAATAACTTTATAAATTTTAAGTATGAACCTTTCTTTATTATATGTATGCTGAATGAATTGGCAAACAAAATATTGAGATAACTTCTAAAGTACTCCTCCTTTAAAGTTTAGAATTGCCACTTCTTATGGTTTAGATGTGGTGTTCCCCAAAAGATCACATGTGAGACTATGCAAGAAGGTTTGGAGGAGAGAGGATGGGTTATAGTTTCAAACTAATCAGTGAATTAATCCCTGGTGAGATTAACTGAGTGATAACTGGAGGCAGGTGGAGTGTGGCTGGAGGAAGAGGTTCCCTGGGGGCATAATTATGGAGTATATATTTCCTATCTGGAGAGTAGAGTCAGTCTCTCCCTCTCTATCTCCCCATCTCCTCCTCTCCCCCTTTTCCACTCTCCCCCTCTTTCACTCTCCCTCTCCTCTGCCTCCTCTCTCTCCTCTCTTACTCCTCCTCCTCTTCTCCTTCTCCTTCTTCTCTACCCCCAATCCCCTCTCCTTTCTAATTATCATGTGAGCTGCCTCCTTCTGCTATACTCTTGGGCCATTTTGTTATGCTTCATCCTAAGCCCTGAGGAATGGAGCTGTCCATCTATGAACTAAGACGTCTGAAAAAGTGAGCCCTCAAATAAACTTTTCTTCCCTAAAATTGTTTGGTCAGATCTTTTAGTCACAGCACCAAAAAAAAAAAAAAACGGACTAAAACACCCCTACTACTTAATGAATCTCGTTTCTGCTCTGAAATATTAATACATAATTGTCAACCTCAAATTACCTCTTCAAGCTAATGTCTAATGCCCTCCTAAGTACATATATTTTATACCAAATTTTGTGAACCTATAGACTAGTTATGTTTGGAATGGCCCTCCATGGACAGTAGTTCTGAGTTCTTTAAGATCTACATCACTAAAATCACCCTCCCCTCCAGAAGATATCTATCTTCCCTTCTCTCTTTAAATCGCCTAAGTTCTTATGGGTTGTCAACCTAAAATGCTTGAATTATAATTAGTTATGTACCTTAACTCAATGAAAATTCGAGTTGAGAGGAATATTAAATTCTGCCAGATGCAATCCCCTCACGTTGCATATATGAAATTTCTATCCTCAGAGTTGGAGGAACTTTGAAGTAGGAGATTGGAAATTCATCTTATACAAGCATCAACAAAGAGGTTAAAATCCCTGAACTCAAACAGATTTATTGTTTATACCTGAATTAGTATTGATGAAGAGCTTCATCAACTCTCAAGATGGTACCATCTCACAAAGACAAAACATTTTCTCAGTCCCATGTATTCTTATTTCCTGTTGTCAATTTATTTCTTTGATTTGTAATATGTATCTGTATTATTTATCAAGTACAGAGCAGTTTTTATCTTTCTTTGAAAATTAGGAGAATAACATGATATTTTCCTCAGAACTAAGTAAAAATGAGTACATTTTGGGGCTGGGGATGTGCCTCAAGCGGTAGCGCGCTCGCCTGGCATGCACAGGGCCCTGGGTTCGATCCTCACACCATATAAAAATAAAAAATAAAGATATTGTGTCCACCTAAAACTAAAAAATAAATATTTTTTAAAAATGAGTACATTTCTAGTAAGTAATTTTTAAAAAATCTCAAAACCATGTGTTTCATAACTGCCTCTGTGTGTGTGTATTTGTGTGTGTGTGTGTGTTTGTGTATGTTGTGAAGTGTGTATAACTATTTATTTTTAACACTAGGAACTTTTAAGGTGATTCCAATATGGTATTATTCTTTAAAAAATATCTAGTCGTGTTTTACTTAAAATCAGAGTCCTTGGTTGGTGAATCCATTTTAACTCTTAATACATATGTTTGCTTTATGTAAGAGCATATTATATTAATTTTTAAAATCTCTACTCCATGTTTTAAAATTATTATTTGTTATTTTATATATATATATATATATATATATATATATATATATATAATATGTTTCATGGCAGAGGACAAAAATTGAATGCTAAAAGGGATAAGATAGGTATAATACCTAAGTCTACATGTATACAGGAACCAGCATAATATATATATCATCAGTACTTCACAGTGATTTTGAGTAGGTAGATTTGTGTTCATGAGACATTGTACATGATGGGAACTCATTAGCATTCATTTAATTATTATTATTCTTTCTTTACAAAAAAATATCTTGGATAAGTACAGAAACATAGGAGGTTATTTTATGTTCCAAGAATATCTTTGGACCATGAAATGTTGAAAGAAACAATAGAGGGTGTTATAGGGGACAGAAAATTAATGGCACAGGTCTACAGGTTATGCCCAGCAAGGATGAGATTGTGCAGATTTGTAGACTATATCCATGAATCATGGAATGACAGAAGTTCAGAACTGGAAGGCACCACAGAAACCAATAAGTATGAGAAAAAAATAGACTTTTGAAATTCCAGAAGTAAAAGTTTAGGAATTTCTGCAGTTCTTATGAAATAGCATTCCTTACATACTCAAGTGATATGTACATAAATATGAGCAAGATCTACATCATTATCCTCATTTAATGTAGGACAGATCTGAAATTTGAAAGTGAGATACCCAGTTGTGTGCTTGTGTGTGTGTACATTTGGTTATGTATCTATGAATACACAAACACACATGCATACAAAAACTGATGGAATTATATTGATCTTGTCTCCAGGAATCTTGATAATTTCTCTTATTAATTTTAAAGCTTATGTTTAATCTACTTTGCACTTTCTACATACAGAAACTTGTTTCTCGTGGTGATTTTACTTATATATCCCTTCACAGTTCTCAGATCTTACTTTTAAATGTTTCTTTATGTACCATATAACTCTACCTAGTATTTACAAGGCACTGTTAAATGTAAGTGGAAATATTGGAAATTCTCATCTCACTCATGGGAAAATTCTAAATATTTCACAACTAAATATAAAATTTGAGGTGTGAATTTTTATATATTCCAAACTTGACAGAGTAATAAAATTATAGACTATGCTATTTTATTTATTTTTGAGTGATAATTAGTTTTTAAATTATTTTAAGTTACATAAAACATAAAAGTTGTACACATTGAGTAATATGTTTCAATACATGTATAAATTGTGTGATATTTAAATCAAGTTAAACATAACTATCTCCTCAAACATGAAATACTCAAAATTCTTTATTCTAGCTTTTGGAAAGGTAAACTGGAGTTTTGCTATCTATTGTCACCAAACTGAGCACTAGCACTTTAGAAATTACTCACATCTAGCAGAAATTTGGTACCCAAGGATAAACTTGTCTTCATACCGCCTCCCCCATCCTCTTTGAAGCCTCTGTTAACTACCATTCTACACTTGACTTCTATAAGATCACAGATATTAGATTCCATATATGAGTGAGATCACACAATACTCACCTATTTGTGTCTGGATAATCTCACTTAAAATAATAACACCTATGTTGTCTTAAATGACAGGATTTTTTTGCTAAAATAAATTCCAATATATGTATGCAAATGTGTAAAAAGAAATATACACACACACAGAAAAACATATATATAGTTCACCATTTCTTTATTCATTCATCTGTGAATATACACTTAGGCTATTACATTTCATGGCTATTCAAAATACTTCTTTAATACACATGGTAGTGCAGATGTTTCTTCAGAATACTGATTGTATTTCCTTTGAACATATACTGAGGAGTGGCATAGCTGGATCATATGGTAATTATACTTTTAATTTGAGGCATGTTTTCCATACATTGGGAGTAACTGACATTCTCACAAACAGTGTGCAAGTGTTCCCTTTTATCTACATTTAATCATCACTTGTTATCTTTAGTCATTTTGCTAATAGCAAAACATGTTAGTCAGATTATGCAGTCAGATTTTCATCACTGTAACCAATATACCTGAAAACAACAACTTAGAGGAGGAAAAGCTTATTTGGGTTCACAATTTCAGAAATTCAGTCTGTGGACAACCAATTATATTTTCTTCTCTCAGCACACTTGGTGTGGCAAAATATCATGGCAAAAGAGCACAGTAGAGGAAAGGTTCTCATTTCATGGCTGTCAGAAAAGAGAGAGAAGAAGAAGTGATATACTATAATCTCTAAGGGATTTATATCCCTTACTCTAATGATGCCCCACCCAGTTAATCCCTTCAAATGACTGATCCACCAAATGGATTAATCCACTGATTAGGGTACAGATCTCATAACCCAATCATCTCATCTCCTGCATTAACACAGGAGCTTTTATCCAAACCACATAGCTAGTATTACTGGCATGAATGAATACCTTCTTTGGTTTTAATATACATTTCTCTTATGATTAGTGATGTCTATCACTTTTTTATATATTGTACGTCTACTTTTAACAAATGTCTGTTTTTATCTTTCCACTTTAATTGAGTTATTTAATCATTTGTTTATATCTGTTATTTTTTAGTGTTCTACATGTTTCTGAATATTAACCTCTTTTCAGAGATATATAGTGTAGAAATATATTTTCCCACATTGTAAGTTGTCTCTTGACTTCATGACTGTTTCCTTTGCTGTTCACAAGCTTTTTGGTTTAGTGTAATTCCATTTATGTATTTTTGCTTTTGTTTCCTGTTCTTTTGGCTCTCAAGAGACCTTGCTTTTTCTGATGTCCAAAATCATTTTTCCTGTTTTCTTCTTGTGGTTTTATGGTCTCAAATCTCACCAGTGTCTTTAACCCATTCCGACTTGAGTTTTGTAACTGGTAACAGAAATCTAGGTTCATTCTTCTCCTTGTGTATACCCATAATTTTCAGTACCATTTATCAAAAAGAATGTTTTAATGCATGCTTTGAGCACTTTCATCAAAACATAAAAGTTGGCTGTAGATATGTTGGTTTACTTCTAGGTTTTCTACTCTTCCTTTGTCCTGTGTGTCCTATTTTATGTTAAAACCTGTTATTTTGCCCTATTTCTATGTTAGGTAGTATAATATCTTCTCCTTTGTCTATTTTATCAGGATTGCTTTGCCTTTTCAGGTACTTTGGGGTTCTCTACAACCCTGAAGATTGTTTTAAGAATATAATTGGTATTTTGAGAGGGATTGCATTGAATATGTGGATTGCTTTGGCTATTAAGATCATTTTAACAACATTGATTCTTCCCATTAATGAACAAAGAATATCTTTCTATTTCTTGTGTCTTCTTCATTTTCTTTCATTAGCATTTTATAGTTTTATTGTATAGATATTTTACTTCTTTGGTTTTGTTTACTTGTAGGTAATTTATTTATTTTATTGTACCTACTAGAAATAGAATTGTTTTTCCAATTTCTATTTCAGATAAGTTGTTATTGGTGTATAACAGTCCTACTGATTTTTGTATGTTGATATTATATTTTGCAATTTTGCAGAATTTGTGAATTAATTCTATTAATTTCTTGATGAAATTTCATTTTTCTACATATCAGAGCATGCCATCCACAAAGATAATCTGCTTCTGTTTAATTTGTATTTCCTTTATTTCTTTATCTTGCCTAATTGCTCTGGGTACAACTTCTAATACTACATTGAATAAAAGTGGTGAAAGCAACCATCCCTGTCTTGTTCCAGATTGTAGAAAGCTGTGCATATTTACCTATTCACTATAATGTTAGCAGTTGGCTTATTACAAAAGGATTTTATATATTGAGATACATTTTCCTACCAAAAAAAAAAAAAAATCCAATGCCAGATGGCTTCACTGTAGCCACACTCTGAGGTACAGACAAAGCCCTGTGCTTGCCTTTGTGCCTGGATTCCCAGTGGGTGGAGTCTTTTTTTCCCTTCTGCTACAGAAGTTGCAATAGGAATGGTGGATGCAGTCAACCATTTGGCAGAAAAATTTCCAGTGGTTTGGGTGTAGGAATGATTGGGCTCCGTCACCACTGGATTTCAAGATAGTGTGCCTGGTATTGGGTTCAAGTTTAAGGTCTTCACCAGAATGGGATGCATCTTACTCCATAGTGTTTGGAGTTGGAAGAGAGATGACACTGACTATTCTTTCCTTCCTGGCTTCTTCAATGTATCTCTTCTTTTTACATACTATAGCAGTGTGGTCTTTTACCTGACTTTTTTAGCTCTTGTAAAAGTAGTTTGGTGCATACATAGCTATTCAAACTATTACTGGGTAAAGATTCCTCAGTTTTTACCTTCTTGAAAGAAAAATTTCAGTCCTAGGACATAGAAAAAGCATAAAGGATTTATTTAGTGAAATGAAAGTACACTCCAGCGAGAACGTGGTCAGGGCTCTTCCAATGCAGAGCTCTTCTGCATTGTGGGTTTTATGGCTGGCTTGGGATTCTCCCACCCCATGAATTATTAATTTGGGTGGTTAACATTATTTCTTGCCATGGCTTTGTGCTTTAGTGTTGCGTTCATGCTCCAAAGTTGATATATCCCTTAAACTGGTTAGACCCTTTTCTTCTTAGTTTTAAGAATGTAGAATCTGGTCTCGAAGGAGATGATTTATGGGTGAGATTTTTCATCACCCCAGATGGAGTGATCATGGAGTGAGCCCTATTCTATCTTTCCTCATTCTCCAGCTCATGTATGTAAACCTACTTAAACAAATAAACAACAGCAACAAAAAAAAGATATTTTTGTGGGTAGAACAGGACTGGAGAATGTTAGCTACAATTTTGCTTCATTTGGGACAGTCCCTTTTTAGATGTAGTTGACTCATAATTTCTGTCATTAGTAAGTATTATATTTAGCTTAAGCCTTTCCTATATTGAAATTAGCATATATTTTATCATATTAAATTAATGTTTTGAATTTTCAGAGTTTTGAATATTAAACTAACTTGGCATTGGGGAAAATATACCATAGTCATGATTTATTTTTTCTTCAAATATTACTAAAATTGTATTGTTAACATTTTAGTTTGTTTTTCATGTATTTGTGATAATGATAAGACTATAATTTTTTTCTTCATTGTAATGGCTTTTTATGTTCTATTTTTCACTGTTATCCTTACATCATAGAATGATAACTGGCATTCTATAGTTTTGTTTTGTATAATTGGTTTATGGTTTTTCCTCTAATTTAAATGTTTTTAAGAACTTATTGAGAAAGACATCTGAAGCTAAAATATTCTTTATGAAAAATATTTTTAATTAAGTTAAAATTTATGTTTTAACTAAGTAAAAAGTCATTTATATTTTCTTTCTTGTTATATGAACTTTTGGTGTATTTTTCTAAAATTTTTCCCATTTTAGAAAGATGTTCTTGATATCTTCCTAATAATTTTTTAATGTATGTAAGATATATTGTGTTTATTTTTGTTTTTAATATTAGAAATTGGTAAACTTTAACTTAGCAATTTCTGTACAGTCCTATTGAGAGTGGAATTCTAGGTACCACAGAAAGTAATAAACACCTGGAAGCTAGATTAAAGGAACTATAGAAGCCTATAATCCTCTCTCTCTCTCTCTCTCTCTCTCCATACATACATACATATATATATATATATATATATATATATGTGTGTGTGTGTGTGTGTGTGTGTGTGTGTGTATACATATATCAGATTTTAAAAGCACAGCTTTAATTTCTATTACATGTAGGATGACTTAAAAAGTGATATATTTTTTTCAGGGCCATGGGAATCACAATAAAGGCTTCTTGTGTGGAGCTTTATGGCTTATAAGTTAGAGTTGTTTCCATACATTAATGTGTTACTGCTCTTCCGAGTTTACTTGGTAGGCCAAAGAATTGTCCCTGAGTTTTTGTAAGAGACCCCACTGAAGACACAAGTTTAGTACTTGGCCCATTGACTTGCAGAGTTTCTTGTCATTTTTCTTCTCTTGAAGCCAAGGAAAGTCTGCTAAGAGAATCTATTTATAACTATTGTGTGAAAGAGCATGTCAACCATGTACCAGCAAAGAGGTTATTGCAGTAGCTACCACATAAATGCAGTATGCATTCTTGAGTTATAATAAAGTCATAATACCTAACCTCTCAGATAATGTTAGGACTTTGTAATATTTTAACTAAATTTATCCTATTTGTTTTAGTGCTATGTTTGCCATGCTTTTTACATATGTATACATTTTGAACATGGTTATCCTTTTTAAATTTATAAACAGTATTATTTTTGTATATTAATTATTTATTTTCTGCTTTTCTACATTCCATTCTGGGAACATTGTTCTTCTGTCTAAAGACATTAGATTTAGTATCTACATAGTATGGTTTTCTGGCACTGAATTATCTCAATTTTTTTCATATGGAGTTATTTTTACTTCGTTTTCACTTTTGAAGGATAATTCATCTAGAGTTATATACTTGCAAAGTTATATTTCAATATTTCTTCTATTGTTCACTAAGCTTTATTTCACATGAAAATCATATAGAACTCTGTTTTGTGAAAATTGTTCGTATATTTATGGTCTTTTCTGTCTCTTGACCATGGTGTTCAGTCTATTGCTTTGTACCAAGAATCATCAAATGTTGTTAAATGCTGAGCAGAAGGATGACAGGCACAATAACATCTAACTTCTCTGTGGTTGCTTAGTCTGTAATCTTGGCCTTTTTTTCCTCACAGCCTCAACTTCCTCAGTTCTTTTTAATCTCCCTAGTCACTACTATTTCTAGATCATAGTATTCATTGAGCAAGATAGTTCTATGTTCATGATACTTAGAAAGAGAAATATTTACTCAATGACACCCAGAAGCAAATCTGTGCTCATTTTTTTTTATTATTTTTTACTTTGCTACTTAATTTAATGGTTACCTGAAAAAGTACCTAAGAAAAAAAGAAAAAGGAACCACCAGAATATTTTGCCTGAGTACAGCTGGTATTTTTTTTTTTAAGTGGAATATTGTGTGAAATCATTCGCTATATTTCCTTACTGGGTTTAAATTGCTTAACTTATACCTTGGGTCTATTGTGTATCATCTCTGTGACCTGGTTAACCTGCTTAATATCTCTGAGTCTCATATATATATATATATATATATATATATATATATATATGTAAATTAGAGATGCTAATAGTTTTTACACTGTGGAATTTTAAAGAGAATTAAATTATTTAATCGATATTGTTAGTTTGATGATGGTGATGTTATCATAGCTAAAATATTAACAGCTGTTGATGTTACACATTATAAAAAAAAAACTAAAGTTAATATTAAGCTGTAGGATACATTTACATATTGTGACACAGTTAACTTCAACTACAGTAATGCCTGTGTTAATATCAGCACATGTGTTGTAAAAACTAATTTTCTAGAGTTAATGTTAATAATACACCAATATACGCAGTCATCCTAAATAAAGATTGAGGTTAAAATTTCCATGTATCATGCTTTTTCATTTGATTGGCTATTACAATGTTACTTGTTAATAATATTACTATTGCACTGGGTATTAGTTCCACATTTTCAAAATAAATATTTGTGTTCCTGGAATTATTATTGTGTTCCTGGAATCAGTTCCTGGAATTAGAAAATAGGTATTTTTTTGTTAATTTCCTACGGTCATTAACAATATTTCTCTGTTATTTTGTTCAGCTATTTTCCTCAATCAACATTAGATATTTAAGAAGAAATGCTAAGCTATGAATTACATTCTTTGGATTTCTTTTTTGAAATTTTGTGGTATGGAAATATCAATTCAGTACAGTAGTTATGCAATTTCTATGCATTGAGCATAAAGTAGCAGCTTTCATTAGCAGGTTTTCACAGTCAAAACTGCTATTTCTCTACCAACATTTCTAATTCAAAATGCAAGCTGCTTGTTTGCAAACAGAGAAATTGGAACTTGCCAATTATGTTAATCGTCAGTTATAAAAATCTCCAGAATGTCTCATAATCTAAGGAACATTTGAAATCTTACTTTTAAAAACCTTTTTTATAATTCTATATCAATACAGATATCTGTTCTAATTTTATATCATTTTAGTTTAATTATGAAAGCATTTTTAAGAGCCATTGTTTTCTGTCATTAATGGTATTATTAGATTTTAAATAATTTAGTTCCTTCTGTTGTTGTTGTTCCTGAATTAGGTTAGTCTGAGAACTCCATAGAAGAGTAGACAGGATAAACAGTGCTACAGAAGCTGGGGTTACTCTTCCCATTCTGTGCAATGTCTGGACTAGTAGTGTGGGAGGCATAATTTATTTCATTGTGTCATATTCTAGAAGCCTTGAAGATGTGCAGGTTTAAAGTCACCAATTTGACACAATATTATGAGAAAAATTAGTGTTTTTGTAAGGCTAGTATAACTTAAGAGTTTTCTAATTGTTGACACTAATGATGATAATTATGCCTATGTTCATTATAGGACTAATCATAATAGCGAAGGTATGGAAAAAAGTGTTCATTGATATATATATATATTCAAGATTTATCTATAATTATGTCAAATAAATGTTTAAAAAACATCAAGTAGATTTGAACATCAGTGCACATAATATTGGTGGACATCATCATTATGTATATCCACATCATCATGTTTACCCACAAGACAACAATTGTTACACATTAAATGTCACTGGAAAATAAATAACTTTGCTTTTCATTACATCAAATTAGCTTTATGACTATCTTATGATATTTTTAAAGCACCTTTGGCAAACTAAGCAAAATTTATACATGTAATGAAGTATTTTATTATATTTGATGTCAATACTGTTTGAATCAAAAAATTATTAAAATGTGAATACTATGGATATTTTAACCTCTCATATTTGCTGTTCTCATAAAAAGAAAACACAATTAGAAAAATAAGAAAATTTTTAAAATGAAACATATTGTGTTGCTCCTCATTTGTTTATAAAAATTATATTTACTTTTCAATATTTTCTATAATTGTCAAATTATATTGAATAATTTTAAATGCTAATCCCAATGATGTTTCTTATATAAAATAAAAATTATATATCATTCTTCCATTTATATGCTATGGAATGACATTAATATTACAATAATAATAATCTCACATTACCTAAAACATATTCTAAGAGATAGATATCTGTTTTGAATGCATGATATATTTGATATATGTGTTATACTAGTCCTTGATACATATGTAATTCTTGTTTATAATCATCCAGAATATATTCTGCTTTTCTTCTCAATGTAGTAGTCATAATTATCCCAGTTTATCATATCTTATGGAAAACTCAGTAATATATATATATATATATATATTCAAATTCTTTGTCTATATGTTAATTGTATTTATTTATTTATTTTGTAAGTTTTGCTATTGAGTTATTTGGGAGATATCTATTTATATATGTATGTATGTGTATGTGTGTGTGTGTGTGTGAATATATATGTATGTATATATTATGATATATATATCATAATAGCCCCCAATTGAAATGGCTTATAATTATTTTCTACCATTTCATTTATGTTCTTTGCCTTTTCCATGTGAATAATTATTTGTCCCAACACCATTTATTGAAGAAACTATCCTTATATGTGGTGTCGGAATTCTATTACTGTGAAAAAATAATCAAATTAAAAAGAGAATGGAGTTATTTGGTTCATAGTTTTAGAAGTTTTTGTTCATGATTGGTTCCACATTGATTTGGGGCATGTAGTGAGGTGTTACCTCATGGTGGGAGTGTATGGAGAAGCATAAAGGTACTCAACCCATGAAAGCCAGGAAGCAGAGAGAGGAAAAGAGAGAGTCTCACAGTCTCCTTTAAGGACATGCCTGGAATGATCCAAAACCTACTACTAGACCTCACCTCTTAAAAGTCCCCATCTTCTAATTTTCCCACAACCTTCCAACAGGATCATACTGGATACCAAGCATTTACAACATGGCCTTGGGAGACATTCCCAATCCATATTATAGCATTGTGTATTCTTCATGCCCTTGTAAAATAATTGACTGATTACATATGGTTCTTTCCTATTCTATTTCATTGGCTGCTTTCCATTTGTCTATGTGTTTTTCAATTTATTCTGTCAATGTTTTATAATTGTTAGGATACAGATATTTTACCTTCATGGTTAAATTAATTCCTAAATATATTGTTATTTGTGATGCTATTGCAAATGCAATTAAGGCATACAACTAGGCAACATTTATAGGAACAGGTGGGTGATATGATTGTTCATCAGGAAAATGCAAATCAATCACACTTAAACATCACCTTGGTTGAATGTTTTCTGATGTGTGGAAGCTAATCAAAAAATGTGGGGGAAGTAAAAAAAGAATAGAAGAATGATCAGTGAGGCAGACAGTAAGGAATGAAAGAAAGGGAGGATGGATGGGAAAATAAAAGACAGTGAAATGAATCTTACCTAAATTTACTATGCACATATATGAATATACCATAATGAATCTCATCATCATGTATATCCACAAGGCAACAATTAAAAAAAACTGTAAGTAATAGCAGAAAGAAGGGAACAGATAGAGGGAGGAGGGGATGGGAAGGTGAAATACTAGGATTTGAATTAGAAAAAAAAATTATATTCCATGTTTTTATAATTATGTCAGAATGAGCCCCATAGTCATATACAACAAAAAAGACCCCCTCCAATAATGTATCACCTTGTATCTGTTAGTATTGCTATTATGAAAAGAACAATAGATAACAAGTAATGGTGAGGGTGTGGAGGAAAGATAATTCTAATAGAATTCTATTAGAATCAGTATCTCAAAGTGATAGCCATACCTCTGTGCTTATTATAGGACTAATTATAATAGCGAAGGTATGGAAACAAGTGTTCATTGATATATATATATATGATTTATCTATTAATATGTCAAATAAATGTTTAAAAAACATCAAGTAGATTTGAATGTCAGTGCACATACTATTGGTGGACATGTTGATATATAATCTTTTTTCTTTCCCAGAATATTTATTCTGTCTCCATTTTGTGGTTACTGTATCCCTAGAAAGATATCACTCAAAAGGTACCTAAGGTCAGTGCAAATACATTTTTTTTCTGCTGGCAATAACAGGCAATCCAGAAACTGTCTGTTATCATTTATGTAATTCATGGTAAGAGGAATAAACAAGGAAGGTAGGTTCGTTAAAATTCCAAAGAAATGGATTGTCTAGGAGTAAAATACACCCCAATTCTTTCTCATCTGCTTAGACATTTCCTGAATATTTCTCTATACTGAAAACTAGACAGATGTTGAAGCAGAGATGTTGGCTGTAACATTGTATAAATTGGAGAAAACATTACCAGAATTTATAATTTGGCTTAATAAACTGTAAGCGTGGAGTAGCACATATAAAAATGTTTCTGTTGGAGTATTGGCAATTTGCAAACCTAGAAAAGTTCTTCAATGCTACTATGCTTCAATTCATCCACTTGTGAGATGTGTGTCTATCATGTAAATGTTAAGCACTCTCACTGTGGGACAAAATTTGTTGTAATGGAATACAAAGATACAGGAAAGAAAGATCAGATCTTCAGAAGTGAGAAAAACACTTTGAATTTTTTGATTTTTTTTTCTAGCATAGGAAGATCAGAAAAAAAAATGTAAGTACAATTCCTTCTAAAAATATTTAATGTCACCTGGTGGGTGCCTATTGCTACAAAGCAATGTTTTCATCAATAATAAATATTGCAGGATTAAATGTCCACATCTTACATATGAAACAAAAATGGAAAAGGAGGAAGATTTGCTTACTCTATCTTGCTTTCAATTTACAAGTAATTTCTCGAGATGAAAAATGATGACAATAAAAATAATGACAACGAAGGCACATGCCTGTAATCCCAGCAGTTTGAGAGATCGAGGCAGGAGGATCCTGGATTCACAGCCAGCCTCAGCAACTTAGCAAGGCCCCAAGTAACTCAGTGAGACTCTGTCTCTAAATAAACTATTTAAAAAGGGCTGGATATGTGGCTCAGTGTTTCAGTGCCTCCTGGGTTCAATCCCCAGTATCTCCCCACTGCAAAAAGAAAAAAAAATGATGACAGCAGATCCTCATAATACACTTATTTAGAAACAACATTATGGATGGAGGGCAACAGTAAGGTATCTATAATACCATCAGCACAGTGTATGTATGAATTAAACATACAAAACAAATGATCAGTACAGAAAGAGAAAGCTTCTTAAAGAGGCTAACTAATGCCATTCCCAGATAAGACTTAAGTCCAATCCCATTGATTTTTTAAAAAATGTTTAAAGGAATAATATGTACATCATTTAAAAGCTTGACTGAACAGAAATTTAGAAAAGGAAACATTGAAACTGAAACTTTAAAATACTTTTCCAACTACTGTCCATGGCTAAAGATGTGTACCCAAGAGTTAGATCAGAAAAAAAAAAAAAATGTGTTCCAAATGTTATTGGTGTGAAAGCCTGCTGCATTAAAACAAAAGTGCCCTTTACGGTGGTTCATCCTTACCAAGGCATTGATGAATTATAATGCAGCTCTCCATACATGAATTGTATTAGTGTTTCTTTACTTTAGAAGGCAGACATTAAGGTACAAAAGAAAATTGTTATTATAAATTTTAGCCCTGTCGTACTAGAATTATTAACATGAGTCAACTTCTGAGAAACAGTCAAATCAAGAACTTGTCATTAGATGTATAAACCCATGGTAAATATTAAAAATAAATCACATCAAAATATGCATCGGCTGCTTAATATGCATGAGCTATTGGGGATAAAACATGATGAGATAAAATACTCAAAAGAGTTGTTTTTTGCATCATAGAAATTCTGCCTCATATTAATCCTTTCAAAATTGGAATCTTTTCAAAAATTAAAATCTGTTACAAATAAAAAAAACTAATACCCATATCCTGACTATACATTCATATCTTTATTTGTGCTATGGATTAGTCAGGGCATGCATTATATTCAGTAATAATTTATATAAGGATAGAACTGAAGACATGCTGAAGAGATTGAGGGTAAGACTAACACTATGTCCTAAGTCATCAAGCCTTTTTTAATTATCTAGGACAGTTTTACAGTACATAATTCATAGTGAGTCTTTAGACCATCGATAAAAAATTTTTAAAAATCACTGCCCAAGTCCTAGTGTGAAGCAGTGTATGAAGTATGTGAAGCAGAATCATTCGACTGCATCTCAAATCAAACCAACTTTCTGCCTCCTTGTAATTTTGCTTGTTTTTGATGTCTACACTGACAACCCTGCACAGAAAGGAAATCTAAATCTTAGGACACTCTTAGGAGACTTCACAAGCTTTCCAGAGGGCTTGGGTGACCTTCGAGTATCAAGATATTTCCTTAGAGGAAAGCATTCAACACATGAAAACTTTAATGAAATAAAGCTAATTTTTCATGTTTTCCCATGTTTATATCAGCTTATATGCAATATCATTTTTCATTTTACACATCTGATTTTAACTTTGTTTAAAAATTATTATACATATCCCCTGTTCATAATGCCATCAAAAATAAATTAATAATAACAAAACTAAAAATATACATGGGCAATGAATCATCTCTTCAGATTATTTCTTTTTTCCTTTGACTTTGCTTTGTTTATAGCCATTAAATATATTAAGTTCTGTGAAAAGTGCCCTCTGAGAAATATATTTTTCTATAAATTTTATAGTTCAAAGAGCAGCTGACAAAGCCTATCTGCAGACACACAATCAGCCACTTTGTGATTGTTTCTGTTTAGTAGAAATAGCAGTTGATTATGTCTTAAAGCTGAAGAATTGGCAGAAGAAATACTAATAATTTGACAACACTAACCAAGCTAGCAGGAAAAGTGAGAATATAGCACCAAGGAAGAAACCACTCAGTAATGTATTATTTGTTCAGAAGCTAGGTTTTGTAGGCTTCCTGTAATGCCAGGAACAAAGACTGAGAGATACAGTGGACACTTAGTAACCCAAGAAACCATAAACACTGCAGGGTTTATCCAGGATGTTATGTAGAGCAAGACAAATCCATGTTTTGATCAAGTAGGCATGCTGCATTGGGGATTCTGAGAGATTGTTGCATAGAAGCCGAAGTAACTGCAAGAGTGTGGGAGGCTAGAGCCATCAAGGTAAAGAAAACTGGTTAGAACTGGCTTGTTACCAGGGTCAGACCAATTGTGCTAGTGCTAAGGGCTTGATTACTAGTCATCCTGAAGAATAAGAATATTGCAGAAGAAGACAGGACAACTGCAGACAATATCCACAGAGGAAAATGACGTAAGCAACAGGAGAAATGGTGATTTATCTTGAAATCTGGTCACTAATCCAAATCTCACACCTGAACAATGTATCCTCAGTCTCATTTCAACTAGAAATGATTTCATTAAGACAAAGTTAAAATGCATTTTGAGCTAATAAGTTAGGCAAAATTGGAAATCATCAATTTACAGAGACATTGTTCTCTATTCTATGATTTTCTAAAGTATGGGGGAGTAATAAGCTGATGATAAAATGCCAGAAGATACAAGATCTTATGTCATTGATAAGATAATAAAGCTGAGAATGGAAGGCCCACTTCTCATTGCTCATACATTCTACCATGAAGTATCTGACTCAAGTGTTCTACTAGATTAAAACCACATGATGATTACATTTTAGACAGTGTGCTGAGTATAGGAAGGTCCTTCTTCACCCTTTTGAAATTGCTAAATTTGTACTGTACAGTCACTTCTGGCTCCACATTAGCTACAATGGATTTTAAAAAAAGAAAGGATGACATGAGAAAAAAGATAGGGTGAGAAGGTCCAGCTACAACCATTTTCACTAATTTGTTTTGCAAACCTACATTAATACTGTGGTTTTAAAATTTACTCTTGAAAAGGTATAACTGAATTTTAGCAATGTGTGTGGACCTAATCTTTTAGGGTAGGAGAATTCCAAATGAAAAAAAAATAGCTTTTGCAAATATTAAAAATATACATAATTAAATTTTTGTTTGGAAGGAGTCAGAGAAGATGCTACCTTTTAATCTAGTTTCCCTTCTCAATATTTATGAATATAAATCTATTTTGAATCACTGGAGAAAACCAAAGCTTTACAAAAGTAAGCTGTGATAAAAATCTAATTATATTATAAATGATTCTTACTGCATAATGTTTCTCTTTCAAGGAGTAAATATCATTTAATTTACTAAAAAAATAATAATTTAAAGGTCACACACTACCTTTTTTGCTCTGTGTTTGACACCTTTGTGCATTCATCTCATTGTTTGACTGTTTACCTCATGTATTCAGTAATATAAATTCCTTGGCATTTAGCTGGATCTTTTTTCCCCTTGTGGTTTGAAGTTCTTTCCCTTTTTTAATTAGATTGACCTTTTGGTTCACTTGAATGCCCTCAACCTGACAAAGAATAACTGTTCTCTTCTAAGGCTACCAGAAATGAACAGAGAAAGAGTGAAAACACTGACAGAAAATGATAATTTTTGATGCAGTGTTCCGAGTAATATATTGTACAATTGTTACTTTTCTTAGTAACTATCACAGAGATATACCTGACTCTATCCAGTTCTCAGAGATTTAATGTGATGAGCTGATCCACACTTTCTCAACACTTTTATAGAGATGCTCCTTAAGACTAATGTATTTAAAGTGACTTTTCAAAATCGAGTAGCTGTTGACCTGCCTTACATTTCTGAAACCCATGCATAATGCTGTTGAAATGAAAAATGTGGCTCATTCTTATTGTCATTCTGCATTGCTTTGTGCATGTGCTAGACACACATACATGTGCATGCATGTGCATATATATAACATTTTTTAAAAATAAAATTTAAAAGCTACTTAGCACTACAGCTACAGCTGTCTGTTGGGTTGAATGTACCCTTCCAAAATACCCAACAGACTCTGCAGGATTGAAATATTTATTATGTGCCACCTCATATATGATTCATAATATATAATATATAATTGTGAGAATAGACAAGAACTAACCCACTTTGACTAATGCTTATGGGTCAAAGTTTGTGAAACTTGTGTTAAATACAACAGAGCCATAGTAATACAAACACCAGTTACTTCCAATTATTCCCACATCACATTTCTATTCCAAGGAGAAAAAAATCACTTTCAAAATGTGTAAGTTTGGAATGAACTGATTCATACATTGTTTCTGAGTTATCAATTTACAGTTTATGTAGTTGCTTGGTCAATATGGCCTACATACAGGGAAAAAGTGATAACTGAATCTCTATGTAGATAAAGCAATTTTAAGACAATATCCATGCAAAAGTATCCTGCACAAATTTTTAGGCTTGATCAAATTATATCTGGGATATAGAATTGAATATAAAACAGATATCAGAAAACTAAATAAATCACCTAATTTTTCTAAAAACTGGCTTGTAGACAATGATGCCAGAAAAATATCTTATACCGGAAAACAATTGAAATTATATTTCAAGTTTCATATTATAGAAGAGTGAACTTGTAAAATGAATGCATATGAAGACCAGTATCAAGGTAATATATTCAGAATTCAATTTTGAGTAAAAAAAATAATATGTGTGTATATATAACAATATGGTAAGGTTTGTGTGTGCATAGACATACACAACTTGGGCATTTAAACTGACATGATTTATAATTTGAATTGGCTAGGCAAGTGTCAATATCTAGGTAATGGTGTATTTCATGAACATCTTTTCATTTTTCAAGTGAAGAAATTATTCGAAACCTGAAAAAAATTAGAAATGGAATAGGAGAGTTGAGATTTTTAATATATTTTTACTATTTTTTTAAACTTTTAACTTAGTTTATTATAAAATATTATTTTGATAAAACAAGGTACAGACCTATCAAACATAGTATATTTATTACTTTGCCTTTCATGTAATCTTGGAATATATTTCAATTTGAATAAGAAACACCCCAATATAATACTTCTTCTTTTAGATTAATTTATTAATTAATTTTGATTCATTGTACAAAATTGAAGCACAATTTTTCATTTCTCTGGTTGAACACATGTAGCATTGCACCATATATGCCATCATACATGTAACTAGGGTAATGATGTCCATCTCATCCACCATCTTTTCTGCCCACATACGCCTTCCCTCCCCTCCCTCCCCTTTGCACAATATGAAATAATGCTGCAGGGCTTTGCAACAAATGCGGAAGAGCAAGGCTTATTCCAAGAGTGATGGGATGTGCTTGAAAGGAAAGTGAAAAAGCAAGAAACGGGGAAGCGAGAAATGAAGGATGGAAACCAGGCAGAGATCCACATGAAAGTTCATTTATCAACGCTGACAAATTATGGCCATCTCTCTATAGAGAGGAGAGGCCCCAAGATGTTCAGGTGTTCAGCTTTTGTGGGGTAGGGTTTGGAAGTTGTAGTTGTGGCGCTATGGGATAGGCTTCGAGGTGCTTGTGTCAAAGCTAGGCAGGTGGAGAATAACATATGATTGGCTTAGGTCGATGGTATGATGGGTCTTTCCAGAGCATAGGGGTTGTGTCCTTCTGGGATTGGCTTAGGGTTATGGTACCATTGGGTATTTCACTAATGGGAGTGGGGTAGTTTGAGTAAGATGAATTACAGGAAAGCATAACGTCACATAAGATGGTGGTTAACATTTAAGATGGCTGCTCAAATGTTAAATCAATACCCTATAGTGCTGAAAGTTATTTTTCTGTTTTTAAAATCAGATACTCATTAAGCTGTGATTTACACAAGAAAATGTATTCTTTTGGTGTGTTCCATTCAGTGACTTTTGACCCATTTGAGCATGCAACCACAACTATTGGGATTACAGACCATTCCTATCATTCAAAATAAGTTCCCTCATGCCCCTTTGTAGTCAATCTACTTCCTCATTTTCAGGCCTTGTTAGCCACTGATCTGATTTCTGTTCTTATAGAATATCATATGACTGGGACCACACAGTATATAGACTTCTGCATCTGGCTTCTTTCACTTAGCATATGCACTTAAAATTTATCCCCATTGTTACATATATCTGTAGATTGTTGTAATTCAGGAGTAGTATTCCACTATGGATGGACCAACAATTCATCTATCTAGTTGATGGACAGTTAGATTGCTTGCACGAGCACCTGTTGCTTTTGCCTACTTACCTATTCACCTTTCTGATAAAAGCCTTAATTCCTTTGGGGACCAGACCTCCCCCACTTCAGTCCAAGAAGTTCCAGAGGGCTTAAATCTGTTCACATGATTGGGCATGTGATTCAGAGCCCAGAGCTCCCTGGCTACATTGTTAACCTGAAGATAATGGAATTAGGACCCAAGATCTTTCTTCTGAGATTGTTGAGAGGTGTCCTCTTTCTTGCTCACTTGCTAAGGGACTAGGATGTCTGTTTGATACCAATATCTCCTCCATCAGTAAAATATCTATATGAGAAATCAGAACTCAGAAGAAACAAAAGACATACCAAAGTGAAAGACCAGGTCTCAATATCAGAGTTAGTACCCGGTTATGCAGGCATGCTTAAATCCTACTCTTCAATATCTGAATTAAGTAAACCATTAAATATCATTTTTATTTGGGAACTAATTTGGGTTTCTATCATTTGTTATAAGTGAAATGTCAAGTAGTAAATAGGACATGTGGAGAAAAATTTTGCTGAAATATCTCTAATGACAAAAGAAAATAAATAAATTGTTACCTGATAATGGAGTCTAATGAGGAGCCAAACATGCATAAGGTATTTTTAAAATTTTATGTCTTGTCTTTAGTGTGAATTTTACATTAGTATACAAAATATATTTGTGTTTTACATCAATAAAAAAGAATAATTTTTGTCTTTGGATTAAAATATAAATAAATAAGAAATGACGAGAACATGCATAAATCAGTATAAGATATCCTTGCTAAGTTAAGACAATTTATCTTAACAAATGCTGGTAACAATAATAATAATAGTAATAATTTCTAATAATATCATTAAAAAAACAAAAAAATGGTAATATGCAGTTTTTAATTTTTAAGATGTTGAAGGATGTTAGCCACTGATTCAAAGGCAACTGCACAGATCTTAGCACCTTTCCTGTGTGGCTCTGCCTCATGATCCAGGCCCTTTCTTTATAGAGTGTGAGTATAAGAAATTTTACTTTTCTGATCTTCTCTTGTGTTCCCTCTTTACAGCTTTATTTGATTGATCATCTTGTAAAATAATAGAAACACTAAGGGAACCCACACAGGTAAATTGTTCTCAAGTCTTGATTAAATGGTTCCATGATTAGCTGTTGGATTGCAAAGTTGGATTTGCAAAGTTAACACCATCTCTTGACTGAAAGGAGTAAGTAGAGATACTGGAAAGATCATGATCTCAGAATACTTCTGAAAGGCAAGCTAAATTCTATTGTATAAATATTAATTTCTGCATTTGTACTAATTCTTGAACTACTAAAAAATGCTTCTAATTTACTAGATAAAATAAAGATGACTATCAGTTTTAATGCTGGTATAAAAGACTATTTCTAGCTAGTATATAACTGGTGTGCTCTTTGAAATTCCCATTATCATGATAAAATTAGTATTATTTAGTGGATTTTTTTCTTTATTTTTTCATAAATAATTGTCAAATCTTATGAAGAATTTATATTGTATATGGTATTTTGGGTTCTCTGTTGAACATAATATTGTTTTTTGCTGTTTTATGGAGTCTATGTAATTTACTGCTGCAAGACTCAGCAGTTATCAGAATGAGGTATAAATGGTAATGATGGTGATTAACTTCCCTGCTTGGATACATTGAGGTTTTATTATCATGCTAGGATGCTTTTCATAATATTCTTGAATACAAGGAACACATGTTAATTGAGCTTCACATCTAATTCCAACTAAATGCATTAGCAGAGCATTAGCTCATTTGAGAGAGAGAGAAAGAGAGAGAGAGAAGTAGAATCCTTATTTGGGGATCATGTAAGAAATTTATGATTTTTTAATTTGCCTCAGGAGAAAGAAAAAAATATTTTCACATTTTGTGTCTTTTTTGTTGTTATTGGTGGTACCTCTCTTGGCACACATTCTACCTATTTATCTGTCTAGTTCTCTATTTTTGTATCGATCTATCTATCCATCATCATTTTTTCCCCTCAAGGAAATGCCATTGTCATAATTTTGCTCTGTACTATTGACAGAATACATTTTACAAAAATATTTGTTGATTAAAAAAATAAGTTATCTTTCTTTTCGCGTTTTTACCTTTTGTGTAGCTTTTCCAGTCATCCTTTGCTTGTTGCATACTCTATCTAAACTCCATGCCTAGACTGCCTTCCATTTCAAAATGGAAAACAGCACACACAAATTACACCGTGAATATTGTGTTACATATTTAGGAAAAATAACACAAGTGCAATTTTAAACCAGTGTTTTCTTTAGCTAAACTAGAAAATGCTACAAGAAATTGTCTTACTTTCCTTACATTTATGGATCACTAAATTTTATCCCCCAACCCTTCACTTTTTCCTAAAAGAAAACTGATTTGATTAGTTGTATCCTTTTGTCCTGCTTGTAGCTTATAGCTCAGGTGAGATTGGGTATATCTTTACTATCTCAGCTAATTGTGGTGGTCCCTTTCCTTTTGGCTTAGTAATTAGTTTATTTCTAGGTGTATACAGTGTAACTCCAGCTGATGAGACCTGACTGACACTCTGCTGCAAAGAAAAAAATATTCCTAAGTAAAAACTATTTCTCTGAAATTCAATGAAGTTTAGCAACTGCACATTCAAATTTAAATGAAATTTAAGTCCTATTATAGATCCTTTATTATATTTTTTAATGTAACAAAATACTATGAGTAATTTTTTCATAGTAGTTCATATGGAGCTAACTTCTTATTTGTTGGCTGTATTATTTTGAGTGTATCTAATTTTTAATTTTTACAATTGACCACAAAAACTTCTGGTGGCACATAAAAAACATATACAAAACAGAAGAAAACAAACAAACAAAGAAACTATTTCTCTGTGTTTTCTTTTTAATTTCTGGAACTGACACATAAATTTGCTCAAGTAGTTTAGTCTAGGAAACACCTAGGATTATAGGATTCTAATGATGTATACAATTGGCAGCCTGCAAGATACTTTTGAGCACCGTGTTAATAAAGTCTAGATTCTTTCTATGACTGAGTTTTAGTCATATGAAGTAATAAATTTCCCTCTTGTTGTAGACCAATTTTGACTGCTACTCATTATATTTCTTGCAGCAGAATGTGTCCTAATAGTAGGCACCTATTAAATATTTCCTTGTTTCTAATAGTTCTGTTACTCCAGAATATTCTTAAAATTATTTCACTGGAAAACATTACTCCAATTGGTAAGGAAGAAAAATATGAATCTATATTCCGAATTCTTCAAAATCCACTTTAAAAAGGATTATTTACAAATATTATGGGATATTTTCATTTATTGGTAATAATGCGTTTAAAATGTAGAGGTTCAATCTTCTTTCTAAGGAATATAAGGAGATGCAGGCTTTAACAAAAACAATAAAACAATGGAAAGCAAAATAATCACAGTTGGGATGATCACTGTGAAGAAAGAACTTCCTATGTTTTGAAAACATGTAGCCAAAGGGAGGGTGGACTGAAAAGGGTATTGAGGAAGGGTAACCATAATGTTTAGAAAGTCTTCACATGATGGAACAGGTGGGCTGTGATTAGATAATTTTAAAATAGGATGCATATGGACCTTGAGACAAAAAGGAACATGGCATACAAAAACAAGTTTGCTGAGTTTTAGCATAGCCACATGTGGTCACGTGAAGTGACAGAGGGAATCCCATCAGTGCCTTCAAAAGAAGCAACCTCACCAGAATCAGCACACTCTTTAGTGTACCCAAATGGTCCAATTACATCCCACATTGATAAATGAAAGAGTTTTTTTAAAAAAATAAAACTATCTGGTTAAAGCCAATAAAATCTAAAGAATATAGGGAGTTGAGGTTTGATCATACATTACTGAAAGCATTACTTGCCTGCAAAACTGCTTCTGAGAGGAAAGAATCTGAACTAAAGATGAATCAGGGTGGACATGGAAACTCATTGAACTGGTACTCTTATAAATTCACTCTTGTGCCTAATATGTTTTCTCTTTTTGTTTCATGTTCACAAAAATTCCTATATGTTTATACATTACAGGCAGTATATAAAAAAAAGTCAGTGCAATGGATTGCATATTATGTTCTTATACTGTGTTCTTTTTAAATTCATATGTTGAAATTCTAAGCCCTTATATGACAGCATTAGGAATCTGGGTCTCTGGGAGATAATTAAGCAATAAGGGTGGAGTTTCAGGCATAGGATTAGTGTACCTATTAAAGGGATCCCAAATAGTTTTCTAGTTTTTTCTACCATGCAAAGTGTCAAGAGAAGACAGTGGTCTCCAGCCCCAAAGAGGGTCCTCATTAGCACCTGTCCAGGTTGATGCCAATTGTGGACTCCCAGCTTTCAGAATTTGAGAAATAATTTTTGGTAATTGATAAACCACCTTTTCTATGGTATTTTTGTTATAACTGCCTGAATAAAGACAGCCAGGTATCACACTATAATTTTCAAAATTAAAGGACTCTTTAAAAATACCCAACATCAATAATATCAAATTAATCTTTATGCTACAATGATTTAGTAATTTTACTAAAATTGAACTTTGACCAAAATATTGAATGACTTGAAAATTAGTATAAAAAGTAATTTTGTTAAGCCAAATCCTGTCTTTTGACTGTTCATTTTAACTCAAAGTTGGTAAACACAGAAACTTCATCCATAAGTGGGAAATTATAAATATGCCTTAAACAAGCATAAATAATATCTTTTAGAGTACCTTCATATTCCTAAAGAATATTGTGTTTCAATGTAAACCACACATAAAATTAACTGGTTTAAAGAAGGTAGAAAAAGCCAAAGAATAAAAATAAAAACTGTTGGCAAAAATGGAGAGAAAAAGGAATCTTTCACGCCATTGATGGAAATGTAAGTTATCACATCTATTATGGAAAGTAGCATTGAGGTTGCTCAAAGAATTAAAAATAGAATGAGTGTATGATCCAGAATTCCTCCAATGGTTGTATGACCAGAGGAAATGAAATCAGTTTGCCAAAGTGGTAGCTGCCCACCCATGTTTGTGGCAGCACAATTCATAAGTGCCAAGACATGGAATAACCTAAGTGTTCATAAACACAGGGCTAAATAAAGTGTGCTATATATACACATACTGTCCTGCTAAAAAAAGAATGGAATCCTGTCATTTGTAATAACATGGAAGAACCTAGAGGACATGATATTAAGTGAAATGAAGCAGGCATAGAAAGACAAGTACCTTATGGTCTCACTCAAATGTGTAATCTGAAAAAAAAAGCTGATCTCATTGCAAGACTGTAGAATAGTGGTTGTGTTTGCCAGTGGCTGCAGAGGACAGATGGAAGGGGAAAAGTGAGATATTGATTAATGGGTGCAAAGTTACAGGTATCTAGGAGGAATAGGTGTTGATGTTCTATTGCACAGTACAGTGACTGTAATTAATAACAATGCCTTATCTATTTCAAAAGAGCTAAAAAGAGAGGATTTTGAATGTTCCCCAAAAAGATACATATTGAAATTATGCATGTGCTAATTACTGTAATTTGAACATCATACAATATATACACATATCAAAACATCACATTGTATAAGCATTATATGTCAATAAAAACTAAAGCATGTTTTAAAAGTAGGAACACAGCTTCCGTAGCAGCAGCTACAGTGGATCAGTTGATATTTTGGGGGTGTCTCATTTCTGCTTGATTTCCAAGAAAATCAACCATGATGCAAATCAAACAATAGCATTTAGGAAATTTCATCAAATGGATACATATTTTGAAAAAAATTCTTTAGTAATCAATCATATCATGAAATTGAGCTTGGGTAAAACATCTGTACGTAGCCTCTCACACAACATAGTTAGAGAAATCATTTATCATACAGAGGGGAATCAAATAAACAATACAGCATTAGGCAAGAGATTTTCTAAGGCCTGTTCATGAAAATCATCAGGTATGGGGAAAAATGTGGTAATGTATAACAAGGGTGAATTGAATTGCATGTACTTTTATACCATTAGAAATGATCTATCTAAATATGAATTTTAATTTGCAGTGTTTTTATAATTAGGAGCACAGATGGAAGGGTGAAAGTGACCACATTTGAGAGTATCAACTATTGAACCTAAGTTTGCCAAGGATTGGTGAGAATGATAAAAAAATATGTTTTCTCTGCCCTGGCAGAGAGAATGTAGTCCTGGAATCTCTAAACTAATCTCTTCATGGTACCATTTTAGTACTTTTTAAGAACTAAACAAAAAGCTAACAACACACTTTTTAACTTGTGATTTAAAAAAAAAAAAGATCAATGCATTTATTTCACCATTTAAAAAATCTTAAATATCAAGATCTGAGAACTTTTTCCATTTAATTATGCCAACTAAAAATTATAAGAACCTGTGTTTCTATTTCTGTCACATTATGAAAGGGCAATTAAAATAGTATTTTTCATCTTCATCAGGTGAAGGAGTATAGTTAAAGTTCTTTGGCAGCATTGTGGTTTATAGGAGATGAACTGATAATAACATGTTAAATTAATAACTTCAAATGACAATAGGAATTTATTCTAAATATCTGATACATAAAGAAGATCCTATTTATTTGAATAGTAAATCAAACTCTGATGAAAATATAGAATATATTCTTCTGTAAAGTGATCATTTTAAATGAATAAAAAGTAGAATATTTGAAGGCCTGTGTTTATTCTTAATCATGTTTGGAATGCAATCACTTTGCGTATTTGCAGAGTGATGTCAGAGCAATGATATTTTATATATGATGACAGACCAAATAATCAGCAGAATTCGGAACAAAAGCAATCCAGGGTGAATTTTGCTCCTGATTCATTGCAGAACCTATGAAAATAATTCCTTAAAGAATACTTCCTAGCCCGAAGTTTTGTTTCCTCTGAACAGTGAAGAGAGGTTTTTACATCTTGCTCTTACCTCATCTCATGTAATAAGAGCATAGAAAGATGTTCAGTGAAATGCATCATTGCTTACAGAGCTTAAAATTCATAAAGAGAATGTAACAGATAGCTGTGATTTCTCCATGAAATGCATTTGAGCAGTGGTCCAAGTTGAAAAATAGATGTTTTATATATACTTATGAGAACCATTGAATTTGGTGTTGTCATTTATAAACTTCAGCAATTTCACCAGAGACAAGCAGAATCAACTCAAACTTTAGGCTCTGTCAATATGTATATATATAAATTTTAATTCTGTTTCTGAATGAATTCTCAAATACTATAATTCTATACTATAATACTAAAAATTTTTAAAGATTTTAAAGATTCTGAAAGGAAAAAAAATTAAAATAAGCTAAAAATCATTGAAAAAGTCAATTCAAGTGGGAAATATCATGTTGGCTTCCTAAAGATGAGAACAAAAATGTACAACATGAATGCTTTTAGTATTGCTCTTAAAATTGTGTCTGAATACTTGAGAAATTTTAATTATTATGCTTAAAGAAGCATCAATATTTAAAAGATTAATACCAATGCATCATTAAAAAGGGCATAACAAAGAAAATCAAATGCTAATAAAATGTTTTAAAGTATTAGAAATGAAATGCAAGTTCCCTAAAATGATCTGATGATATAGGTTTATTTCATGAACAGCCATTAAAATAATTATGGTAAGATTATATTTCTTAAAATTTTTATGTCTTAATCTAGTCCCCCAAAGAGCCCTTTTCTTTGAGAACATTGCTTTATTTGATTAACATATATATGAAAAAGCCCATAAGGCTAAACTTTAATTGGGTTTTATCTGTCCTAGTCACTGTATAAGCCAGAGAATGAGAACAACAAGAATGTGTGTTAGAGTTTTGTTTAAAGGGCAGAACTCTCCAAGTGTGCACAATATTTTAACAAAGCAAATTCTGTTAGAAGGAGGGAGAAAAAAGTTGTATACTAACAGTTTTTCATTAAATTTATCATAGCTTCCCTCTTTTATCTGCAAGTGGCCTTTGTTGTAGTGTTCTTGGCATCTTTTCTGTCATGAACAACCTTACACCATTTCCTCTCCTATTTAATTATCCTCTGTGGCTTAAAGCATAATCAGCATCAAACCAGCTGTGCAACCTTGAATGAATACTATTCCAATAATACATTGATTTTTTAAAAAAGCACAAGGTGACTATTAATTTTCCTGGAAGCTGTCCCTCCTGACAATAGTCTGTACACACTTTTAGAAGCTGTATCAGTTTGCTGCTAAGTAGGACTATCCCTAGTGCACTCATTATGCCATAATTCTCTCAGTCTCCTTCTATACCTGGTCTGACAACTATTAATAGCCAGGAAAAGCACCTCTCATAGAGGAAGCATGCTGATTACTATGATTGACTGGATCAGGAAAATCTTTTTAGGAATGCAAAGATACATCAGTTTCTTGAAAGAAAAGATAAAAAAAAATCTGAAAATCCTTTCCACTAGGATAAGCAGTCCATGCACTAAGACTTCCTATAAGTGCAAACCCAGAGGGTTGAGAGAGAGGTGCTGATAATTTTTTTAATCAGTAGCAAAGTTTGCTGTCATTAAGGCCTTTGGCATACCAAAAAGAAGTTTATTAATCATAAACATGCAGTCTAGGTTGAATCTTGGTCAGGGATGAAGCAGATGACTTCCCTTAAGTGAATTACATTCATTTGGACACGAACTCTAGATATAAAATTTCACTTTTGGTGACTTGTGCAACTCTATAGAATTATTAAAATCTAAAGAGTAATGGTGTGCCACCATTTTATCCCAGAAAGGGTGTAATGAAATCGATGACAATTAATGCTAGAAAGAAACTTGATGATTTAGTCCAATTCTTAATTAGACAATGGAAAACAGAGTTGGAGAGTCAAGTGAATTACCAACTATGTAAAGCCTATTTCTTTATGTAACTTTTTTGTTGCCATCACCATCATTTCTACTGAAATTATTAATTTTGAAAAATTAAATAGCCTGTGTTTCATGATAAATAACTCACAAATATCTATTTCTTAACACAAAATGAGCTTATGAGTTTATTTTACCCTTGCAAAAAGAATAAACTTAGATTTTTGGTGAGATGGTGACCTTTATCCCAGCATTCAGGATCTGAGGATGGCTTTCTCTTCTTGATTTACCCAGAAAACTTGTCATCTCCTTGATCATGTTAAAAACCATTATGTATATGAAGACAGAATATAGAGAATCACAGAGGAGATTTTTATGAGCCAAACCTGGAAATTGAGAATAAATTGGTCATCTAGCTGTAGCTAAGTACAACAGTGGCTGGGAAACGTAGTTTCACTCTGAGTTTTAGAATGTTGTGGATGCTGTGTGTCACTTGGATCAGCCTTAGATACTGAGGTGTGTGTTCTTTTGACTGCTCTGAAAACTGGCAGAGGATTATTTTCAGTTAAATCACTCTTTGGAACTCCTCTCTAGAAAGAAATCTATGATAGCTATATTCTTGCTCATTTGTGTCTTTTATCCAGTTGTTGTAGAAAGTAAATATTTGTGCCACTTGCCACAAAGTCTAACTCTGAAGGGTAATTCGGGCTTCCAATTTTGCTATGGGTTGCCTGAGGCCTTAGATGTGAATTCATAACAGTTCAACTTTTTGTTTTTATTTCGTCCATTTCTGTGCACAAGCTACACAAACCCAAGTGCAAACTGACCTCTCAGTCTATTTTATGGGAAATGTATCCTTAAGCAGGATGGTAGAGGGAAAAGTAGTCTCCACATAGTCTACCTTTGGATTAGCAAATATAGTTATATCCTTCCTTCCACATATAGGACACATGGGTTAACATCCAATGTAGTCATTCCATCCGCCTTAAAGTATAGCTTTTTGGGCTGAAGCTACATTTTCCTGATCCAGCAACTAATTAACCTGAAAAACAATTGATCTCTCCCTAATTCATTAAATACATGGTGGTGGAAAAGGCTCAGAAGAGCAAATGAAAACATAAAAATAAAAAAACATAGATACATTTCAATGTTTTACCTTATGCTGAATATGTCTCATTAAGACTTACATTTGGGGTAGGGGTTAGTGAGGAAAATCTCTTCACTGGACTTTGATTTTGACATGTGGGTAAAACATACTTATTTTCCCTGGGAAATGTCTCTAACATTCATAGAGCCTTTCTTATTTGTTATTATCCCTTGTCATAATTCATATGAACAAAAGAGATAGTATGTTCAGCATGGGGGTCTATTACTGTCAGGTTTTATTTTTTCCACTTGAAATTCACAGGCATTATTGCACAACACTTTTGATTTATTTTGCCTGTATAATTCCCAGTAAATTTACTAAGCCTCTCATTTGTTTGAGTCCAGTCAATTTTGTGGTCTAATACGCACCCAAATCTCTTTTCCAGATTTTGTTCAGCTTTATTTCTGATGGTCCTTTCTCTCCTACTCTTTCTCTCAATTTAATAATACTTATCTTGAGGTTACTTAATGTAAAAGACAGATTTGGAAAGGAGCATAATTAAGCTGAATCATACACACACACACA
Organism: Urocitellus parryii; assembly: GCF_045843805.1. Classification (NCBI taxonomy): domain Eukaryota; kingdom Metazoa; phylum Chordata; class Mammalia; order Rodentia; family Sciuridae; genus Urocitellus; species Urocitellus parryii. The sequence continues at coordinate 40,256,060 of NC_135536.1, forward strand.
CACACACACACACACACACACAAACACACACACACTATTAAAGTAGTCACCATTGGTATTATTGTAGTTATTCTACTTCTTATTTAAATAATTGGGTAAAATAATATTTTAGACATAAGTTAAACTTTTATAGGAATGAGGTATCAAACTAGCTAATTTTTATTATTCTGATGATAATGCACACTCACTATGGAAAATTAAATGAATTAAATAAAATAACATAGTAAAAACTATGTAACTTTCATTGGGCCTTTTAGTTCAAGTTTTTCTTTTTCAATACATAGTTCTTTTTAAAGGAGAGTCTAAAATAGTTGCCTTTCTAATTCTTAAAGACTTTTTATACCTGAACATTTTCCATTTCTCTTGAAACTTTGTAAGCACATCTTGTTTGAAATAACATACAAAATGCAACCAATAGTAAATAACTAACACACCGTCATCTCCCAAATGTTTTTCTCTAGAATAATAGTTTTGTTGTGTACATGACCTGCCCTGAAAGTTACAGCAGATGGAGATTTCATCCCAGCTCAGCAGAACTATCTAGATTATCTCTATATCCATCCCTAGATTGTTTAACAAAGGCCCCATTGTGTGTGTGTGTGTATGTGTGTGTTTTAATGGCAGTACATCAAATACTCTTTGATTTTCTGTGGTACATAGAGTAAGTAATTATTTAGGCTAGTAAGTAAGCAACAAACATACCTCCAGATTCATGAGCCTTAACACAACCACAGAGTGGGCAGTTCTGGTCATTGTGTAGCATTGCACTTTGCCATCCAGCTCCTTAGATTCCTTTCAAGTTTTCTCTCTTCTGTTCTCTGAGCTTCTGTGACTTCTGGTAGATTGTCTTTCTATGGATAACAATTAGAGAAAAAAGACAGGGAAATTATTTAAAGGAGTTTTTATGGGGCCAGACTTTGAAGAAATGTACGTCAGCACAAGTATCAAATCCTTGGCCATGACTTGGTTACATAACCAAATGTAATTGTAAGGGATGCTGGGGAATGTAGTGTGATTTCTTCAATAAGCAATATTTCTTCAATAAGAAATATCCCATGACCACAAATATCAGCTACAAACTATTGTCAACTCAAAGAACATTGTAATAAAAACTGTAATGATATCAACATGTGACATTAATATCATTAATAAATTTCTTGAGCTTCTAGTGTTAATATTTCCATGCCTTAAGCTGTAATATTCTTATGCTTTCAAAATAAGTTATGCAAAATATTAAGTTACCTGATGCTAAAAACTTATTATGGGGCAACTGTGTAACTTTAACAATTGATAAAGATAGAGACAACCAATGCATTTATATAAAAATAACTTTTGGAAAGTAAACATTAACCTCAAGGTATATAGATAACCAAAAAAAATTCACTTTATTTTCATTCTCCTGAAATGTATCCTATAATTACATTTAATAGTCCTAAAGTAAATACCATGTAAACCAGAGTCTTCTTTAAAGGAGAGAAGCAATCACATATTTACACTGTAATGATGGGGTATTTACATGGCAATTACTAAGCCATTATATTGTCTTTCTTTAATTTAGTCAGCTCCATCTCCTAAATCTTGTCCAGGAATAGTGGTTGAGCTAAATAACTTTTAATCACCAAAGTATATATATTTTAAATCAGTTGCCATTAGTATTATTGCAGTTATTCTGCTACTTGTTTTTCTTAGTTTGGAAAGTTAGTAAAATAATATTTTAGACATTTTAGGAATGAGTTATCAAACTAGCTACTTGTTAACAATCTGATGATGATAATGCACATTCACTATGGAAAATTAAATAATATATATTGTAGGTTAAAGAGTATGAAATATTATTCCCCAAACACAAACTGGTGTGAAAGTAAACCAAAGATTAAATTATAAACTAATTATTTTGGTTCTTATTTTGGAATTATTGCATCTATTTATTCATTAAAGTAAACTTTTAGTTGAAATATTACATGTATACAATAATATGCAATCTATAATTTTACAGCTTGAGGAGTTTCCACAAATTGAATTTGCCCATATAATCATTCTTATATATCAAATAGAACATTAATAACATCATAGAAATCCATTTCATGCCCTTTCCCAATGATTATCTCCCTAAAGTTAGCTTCTATTGTGATTTCCATTGCTATAGATTTGTTTTACCTTTTAGAAAAATTGAAGTTGGAATTACACGAAATGTAATATAGCAGATGTTGTTCATGCTAGTGACCTCTCCTTTCAGGGTTGAAATGTTTTTTCTCCAGGCTACCAAAAATTTTGGCCACTGACAGTTTTTAGATATGTCTGTCTCAGAATTGCCCTTGGAGTAAAGGAGTTATTCTACCCAATTCCGCACCTTCTTCATGATGGTATCCTACACAGAATGCCATATGGACACTTTGGTTGAGTCCCCTTAACGTAATTTGAAACTAATGTAAAGAGTAATCTCAAATCCAGAGCTCCCTTTAAAAAAAAAATATATATATATATATATATATATATATATATATATATGGCAGTGGAATGCATTACAATTCTTATTACACATATAGAGAACAATTTTTCATATCTCTGGTTGTATACCCAGTATGTTCACACTAATTTGTGTCTTCATACCTGTACTTTGGATAATAATGATCATTCCACCATCATTAATTACCCCATGCCCCCTCCCCTGACCTCCAACCCCTCTGCCTTATCTAGAGTTTGTCTATTCCTCTCATGCTCCCCCTCCCTGTCCCACTATGAATCAGCCTCCTTATATAAAAGAAAACATTTGGCCTTTGGTTTTTTGGAATTGGCTAACTTAACATAGTATTACCTTCTCTAACTCCATCCGTTTACCTGCAAATGACATGATTCTATTCTCTTTTATTTCTGAGGAATATTCCATGTTTATATATGACACATTTTTTTATCCATTCATCTATTAAAGGACATCTAGGTTGGTTCCATAGTTTATCTATTATGAATTGTGCTGCTATAAACATTGATGTGGTTCCATTCCAAGATTTCCAAGGAATCTCCATACTGCTTTCCATATTGGCTGCATCAATTTGCAGTCCCACCACCAATGTATGAGTGCACCTTCTTCCCTACATCCTTACCAATACTTATTGTTGTTTGTATACATAATAGCTGCCATTCTGACTAGAGTGAGATGAAATCTTAGAGTGTTTTTGATTTGCATTTCTCTGATTGGTAGTGATGATGAACATTTTTTCAAATACTTGTTGTTTGATTATATATCCTCTTCTGAGATGTGTCTGTTCAGGTCCTTGGCCCATTTATTGATTGGTTTATTTGGTTTTTTGGTGCTTAGCTTTTTAAGTTCTTTATATACCCGGGAGATTAGTGCTCTATCTGATTGTGAGGGGTAAAAACTTGCTCCCAGTATGTAGGCTCTCTATTTACTTCACAGTTTGTTTCTTTTGTTGAGAAGAAACTTTTTAGTTTGAGTCCATCCACTTCATTGACTCTTGATTTTAATTCTTGCACTATAGGAGTCTTATTAAGGATATAGGGGCCCAATCCCACATGATAGAGATTAGGGCCTACTTTTTATTCTATTTGATGTAGTGTCTTTGGTTTTATCAGAGATGTCTTTTGTAATAATTTGCAGTTGGACATCTTCTAGTATTTAGCTTAGCCTCCCTCATGCCCTTCAAATGTTGTCTGAGATTATTCTAGAAATTTCCATCATACAAATCTCCACCTCAGATATGCTTCCAGAGAATACATGTAAAATAGTTGGTAATGAAAATATTTCTAAGAGAAGTCTTAGAAGTGGGAATTTGAGGCTGGACTATTTGGTAGCAGGCTGATAAAAAAAAAAAAAAAATCACTGAAAGTGGATGGAACACTGATAGCTCCCCGCATGTACTAATGGTTTAATTGTCAAACTTTTCATCAGTGGTGAACTGAGATGAAAGAGAATATCTGTGCAAAGCATGAGTTGTTAGAGAGTACAGGGAAAGGACTCATTTAAAGTAGTGTGAAATTGAATTACTATTGCAAGGTGCTTTCAGAGTACTGAAGAATGATAATGAAAGTCTGAGTTTGATTAATCACCAATGAAGGTGGAGTTTCAAAACCAGAAGGCTACTTGGCAACTAGAGACTCAGTTTTTGCAAGTGGAAACAAAAAGAGCTGAGATTGAGGCATAAGGTTTACCAACAAAGAAAAAACAGAACTCCAGAAAGAGTGAATTCTTAACCCAAGTAGATCTCCTGTTCCAAAGTTAATTCTCCTTTGGGGGAAGAAGGAAGAATAGGAACTATGTAATTTGGCTTTAAAACATCTGGATCAATTTAGTTGAGAACATTTAAATCCTGAATTAGTGTTTGGGTCTTAGTGAATGTTTGTACAGATGCGGGACACAAGGTGAATTAAAGAAGAAATGAGTCTTAAAAGCTGTGAGCCATCAAACACCAAAAATGGAGTCTAACTCCTCATGGGAGACATTGAACTCATTCATCATTGGTTGTTATTTAAAGTCCACTTTAAGAAAGAGGGATATTTTTGTATTTTGTAGGTCATCAGTTGATCTTAAACTCCAAGATACTTTTACTTTCATCAATGTCTGTTTTGGAACAGCATAGCCTTCAAAAGTTTCTCACTGATCCTTGCGTATTTTCAAATGTTTCTTTCTGAACTCCACTTTTGTAACTTCAGAATGTTTTATCTCATAAAATTCCACTCATCTTAATTTTATTTATATTTCATTTTTGTCTTCCTACCTCTCTGGTCTTTGTGCATTTAAAATTTGGAAAATGTCATGAGAAAAACACCCAACAAAAGACTCATACTTCTAATGCTTATCTTTTCTTTGAGGTATTGACCCCACAAGTACCAAATTTATATATATATATATATATATATATATATATATATATATATAATATTTATATAATAATTTATAATAGAATAATTTATATAATAATTAATAATGATCCCAGAACTTCATTTTTTATCTCTCGAGTGCTATAAGGCCTCAAAACCTCTGTTGAATGTCTTTTACTATAACCTTATTCCCAAATTTGCCCCAAATGGACAGCTATATTTAAGGCAACTTGACTTACTTACTTTTTTATTAGATTTATTTGAAGGCTTTTCAAGTCTTTACTGCCTCAGCAGACATGCAGGGCTCTTATATATCTTTTATACCCACCTGTATGACTGTTTATATTCAAATTTGATCTAATTGTTTCAATGGAAGTTGATATAGTAGGAATAAGATGCTATAGTAAGAATAAGCAATTTCAAGTTTCAATAAATTGTTACCATAATTTTTCTGTTTTGATAATTGCATTAGACATTTCAGTTCTACCTAATTTGTAAATAAGCTTCTTTTTCACCATGCACTGAGTTTTAGATAACATCATGTTGTTTTTTTGTTCGTCTTCAACCTTTTTCAAAGTCTTTGTATTTTAACATTATTTCCAGTTAGATAGAGATCATATTAAGGTTGTTTTTTCACTGTAATTTACTGTCCTATGGGTTGGGAAATATACTTGTTTAATTTAAAAAAATATTAGGGGTTTGTCAACTCTATACCTTAGTTTTTCTATACCCTTTAGTAACACTTCATGAGAAGAATCTTCTCATATCTAAATTAGAAATAAATTTAACATTTATAATTCTAACATATTACATTTGCTATTTATAAAAGCCATATCATCCACTTTAAAAATATATGAGATCACATAAACATCTTTGCATATTTTAATATAAAATTTTAATCTTGGTCAGTAGAATGAATTCCTACTTTAAAAAAAAAAAAAAGTGCCGTGCTGGAAATTAAATGCAGTGCCTACTAGGCAAGCCCTCTACCACTCAGCTACATGCTCAAGTCTTAGTTCCAATATCTTACTTTTTTATAGAGTAACTATTTCATCATTATCCTCTTTGATATTAAAAATGAAAACCACAATATAACACTGACTGTTGTGATACAGCAATACTATGAGTGCTTTTGGGGTCTTTTCCTTTGAGGAAAATTCTCTGATGTGTTTTTAGATTTCATAGATTTATTGATGTATTTATTTTTGTGAGATCTTAAACTGTAATAACTAATAAATTTTGTAAATTTGTAGCACATGTATGTAAAATTTTAGGTAATCTTAGTAAGAACATAAGAACAGTGAATTAGATGCCAAAGACTTCACTGAAGGAGAAAGAGTTTTAAAACTTTCTCTTCAATTATTTTTATTTAGTTGGTTCATTTTCAATTATTTTTCTTTTTTTTCTGTTTCTTCTTTTTTCTTCATGGGGTTAAAGCACAGGTGTTTTGTTCCTGTTGCTCCACCTAGAAAATTAAGCTTTGCTTTTAGGTCTTGGAAATAAAGTGGGAATAGAGTAAATTTAAAAGCTGCAGGGTACCATTAGAAATAAACAGAGGAATATGAAATGTTGATTAATGATCAAAGAATAGTAGCAGAATTAATTATCTGAAAGTTGTGAAATCACTTATAAACTGCATAAAGCCAAGGCAAGGGGTTTAAAAACTTATTACTAATTAATTCTTATAATAAATTAATGAAACAGACAAGGCATATCTTAATATTTTATTGAAGATTTGGATGTAATTTCAAGATTTATTTCTGAAGGGTATGATTCAAACTGGCTTCAGGATATGTATGTCCAAATGGAACACAGGTTGTAAATACAAACATACATGCTAATGAGTTCCTAGATTTGTATGTAGAAATTCTGAAGTTACTTCAAGAATAAAAATGTAGTAGTTGCAATGAAATCTGCAATTCCAATAGCTCTATGGGAAAGTGAAACAGATTCAAACTCAACCACTGATTACAGAGTGAATGACATAAAACACAATGAGAGGGACTTTTTAAAAAAATGCAACACTATGTATTTAAACAACTTCAACAACTTATTTTAAGTTCAAAAATCTTAAGTATTTATAAATCATACTTCATACTCTGTGAGTTAGTTTGTATAAGTATAAAAATTGTGCATATAGTTATTTAGTTTCTGACTACTGGACTTTCCTCTAACACTGGAATTGTAAATGGTCTAATGCATATTAACTCTTTATTAATATTTTATCTTGAAATTCTTCTGGGATTTTATAGATAAAAGCTTGACTTTTCTGGAATGGTTTTGGACTTTGTGGTGCAACTTTTTTATTTATCTAGAACTCAGAAATTTGATGAAAAAATATTTCACACTGACTTTTAATTTCAGAAATATGTCTTAATTTGTAAAAAGTTTATTTTGAAGTAATGATAAGAATTTTACGGAAAGGTATGTACCTACAATTAATATTTTGAAGAATATCTTTAAATTAATGACAACTATAATTTAAAAAATTAATAGAAGTATAACTTACATTGGTATTCCATGATTTCAAGAACTGTGCTAGATAAAAAATCAATATATCAGAGCTTTTCACATGTAGAACACCTTATAAACTGAATCTACTGCAGCCTACATGGATCAAAATTAATTTCTAGAGGTCAAGTATTAAAACTCTTGTTTCTTTGGGAGATAGTGGGATAGTGGCAACGCCAGAAATATTTTTCTTGTCTTCAGTTGTGGGATTAGTGAACATCATAAGGTCATCAACAAGGATACATCTTAAGAATGTATTTGGGAAAATAGTAAAACAAAAAATTCTTCATCCTGAAATGAAAAATCAATGTCAAAGTAACATTTATACAAAGGACATAGAAGTAGCCAGCAACTCGAGGGAAATCTTAAATCATCTACTTCAAATGAAGCAGCTCCAAACTTTTATTAATGCATCTTGATTAATGAAATGTGATTGCATATGTAACATTTCAACCCAGTGTGCTTTTCTTATGGGACATAAGGAGTGTACCATAAGAAAGAAATGGGTAATAAAACTCATTTTTTTCTACTTTTTGAGTATAAGACCTCCAAATTGTCTTCTTTAATAAGAATTTCTTCAAGCATTTTGAGTCATATAAGGTTGTAGTTTCTGAATTATAGTGGTGAAGAAACAGTAAAAGTCTTTTATCTTATGGAAAGTACAATTTAGTAAGGAGACAGATAATGAAGATATACAAATAAAGGCATATGATACATTGACTTGTCATAAGAGCTGGTAGAAACTTACGTGGGGGATATTATAGAGAATTCCAGATCCACACTAAATGTTCCTATATATGGTTGTTCACAACATGGCAGCTGTATTCCACCAGAGCAATAAGAGGGAGGGAGAAGAGCCGGTAGAGAGAGAAAATGATAGAAGCTTCCATGTCCTTCCTGGAATTCTTAATGCTATTGTGCCATCACTTCTGCCACATTACATTGGTCACAAACATAAACTCTGCTCTAGTGTGATAGTCTGGGAAGAGGTATATACAAAGGTATGAATGCCAACAGTTGAAAGTCACTTTGGGATATCTTAGAAGCTGATGGAGATACAAAAGATAATGGAAAATGCAAAATTTATCTGGAGATTTTTTTTGATAATTTAGTTTATGAAATGTAATTGTGTCACAAGTAAGAACTAAATAAGAAGGGGGCAAATATGTTATCAAGACATAGAAACAATGCTTATAGACTTTGAAAGTTTCACAGGAAGGCAAGAGTAGGAAACTTATGGTAGCTTGAAGGTAAAGCATATATAAATAAATGGTGACTGAATATCTGAAAACACAGGCAAAATTTGGGCAAAAGCAAGAGATGTAAAATGTTGACAGGAACAAGAAAAATGAGTGAATGAGATTCCCATGTCCCTGTTACTTGACAAAGGAAACAATTTAGAAAACACAAAAGTAAAACATTTGAATACTCCCTGTGGGAATGTGGGAGGTATGTGAAAAACAGAAAAATAACTAAAATCTTTCAGTATGGGAAAACAGATTTATGTAGGAATTTATAAATGGTGATCTTCAAGTAGAATAATAGTGCTCTGAGTAAGAACCTCCTAACCCAGTATTTCAGGTTTAATTCCAACAACACTTTCCCCCCAAGAATTTCTCCCAAATTTTCTAAACCTCATTTTTATCCCTAATTAGTGACTAGTCCTAAAAAGGAGTGAAGCAAGATCTTCTTATCACGTTGGTTGCCTTAACATTACCTGACATTGCTAGAGAAAATTGTACAACCTCTAAGACTGTAGCCACAAATCCATACATTTCACACAACTGTATGTGAGGCATACAGCTCTTTGTGTGTCCAGACTTTTGCAAAAGCCCATAGAAAACATGGTAAGCCTATAGAAACATTGCCTTTTGACTCATATTTTGTAGATTACCAATGATGGCAGAAAACTCATGACCAATGTGTGCACACATATGCACACACAAATGCTCACTCCATCCCTTTTATTTCCTCAATACACCCATCCTTTCTTCCATTCTGAACTGAAATGTCTCTCATTTTTCCAAGCCTATACATCTTTTTTCTTTCCTTCTTTCTCATATAAATCTTTGCCAGCGCTCTTGTACCTTTTACTCTCTCCCTCTCTCTCCTTTCTCTCCTTCTTTATTCTGTATCTCTTCTCTTTTGTTCTCTCTGGCTTTCTTCCATTTCTTCTCTTATGTAAGCATCTTTTCACAATGCAAACAACCAAACTTGAGAAAGCTTTAGCACAACATTTCTTAGAATCTTATTTCCTTTACCACATTTCATCTTAAAATAATATTTTGTGCTTACTTTCTCAAGGTCACACATTTCTTAAAACATTACTGTCTGACCATTAGTCAACCTAGTTTTTTTGACTAGTCTTTTTTTCTGTTCATTATGAATTTATGCTTGCTGGCTCATAAAAAAATGTGCTTACTGGCTCATAGAAAATTTCCACCGTATTTTATTTTTCTGCAATATTTTGATAACGTTACACATACTCCAAGTTTTGTAGTATTCTCCATTAGGCCCAGGAATTAATTTCTTCTAGTAGCATCCGATTCTGCTACTACATTTATAATGATGCTCGCCTTTGTAGATCCTTTCCTCCAATTCATACATTAAATGCATTAGATGTGGAGCTTATTTGACCTTTTCAATTTGATTACTTTGTACTCCTACTTAAATTCTTACTTGACAAATTTTAATGGAATATTATTAACTTTAATAATTTTATTTATAATCTCTAAACTTAATGCTCTCAGTGACATTTATGAAAGATAATACAAATATTCTCATACAAATAGAATCCCTAATTGGAATTAATTTCAACTAAAACTATTATATTGGATTCATAACTTACTCTCCCAAGATATTACACATTATATGTAAATTTTGTCAAAAATTTTATTCCATTTATTCTCTTCTCTTTTATTCTTTGAACTAAGAACTCAACTTCATAGACATTTGTGCATTCATTTCATCAAATATGCTATAAAATTTGACCTTGAATGCAGAGTTTCCTCTCTACTCCACTGTCTCTATTTGTTTTAATTAATTAACATTTATTTGAACTATTCGAAGAGAGTTATATTATCTCTCTACAAATAATCTCTTTTCACACTTACCATGTACTGTTTTATGAGGTTTCTTCTTAATAACATATATAACAGTGTATATAACAGTGTTGTATTTATATGCAAATGTACCATAGAAGATACATATGGTTTTTCTATTTAAGAAGCTTTACTTCATCTCTTTCCTACTATTATCCTATACTGCACATGCCCTGCTATTTTTGCACACTGTGATTTACAAAAAAAAAAAATGTTTCTGGGAAAGAATAAAGTTCTCTAGATATTGGTGTTTCTCATCAAATGTCATCCTTGATGTTGCAATTTAATTTAGAAAGGTTTTACCTAACCAAGATTATTATTAAAGTGTTTCTTTCTCAGGTTTTTCCTAAAATATATTTTTCCTGTCCTTCTTAATTTGTATGCATTTTGCTCTTCTTTTCTTCTAAGAAAACTAATTAGGAATGAATATATGCTTCCTGAATGATATAGACTGGGTATATCTGAAGAGTTGAGGGGGTAGATATCACAAGGGTCAACTTATACAAGAACCCAGGATTTTATAAAATACATTTAAAAAGAAATGGTTCCACACAGTTTATGCACTGGAGTAGGCCTTTTTCTTTCAATTCCAAATTACCTTCAGGCCTTTGATCTGAGTTGAGAATATGTACTGCAAGAATCTGTGCTACAAGAATGGCCTGTGTGTTTGGCTCAGTCTTAAATTACATCTGTCCTATGGATATATATATATTTATTCTCTGTTCACCTGCAATGTAGTCTCCAATTTCCTTAATTTTATTATCTTTAGATAAATTGCTATTCTTGATAGTCTTCACTTATATAAATATTTTAGTAATAAGGACAGCCCTATGGATAGACTAGTAGAGAAGATAAATTTGGAAAATAGATAGTAGCTAATGGCAAAAATAATGTGCATGGATTTTTTAATATAATGAAATAACTAAATAAATACTGTCCTTTATTACACAAGCAGAGAATGACAGCCAATAAAATAGAGGCAGTGAAAAGTATTTGATAACCAGGGTGAAAAATATGATAATATGAAGTAATAAATAAGTTTTCACTTTCAGTGAAAGATACCTAAACTTTTAAATAAAGAGACATACAATTTTTAAATAAAATTCATGGAGGTGAAACCAATTAAAAACAATAATCTTTAGAAATGATATACCTGAAAACTGAATTAGGGAAATAGATATCATGTTTGAAAAATCATTCAAATTTCAGTGGCTAAAATTAAAGTAAGTAAATAAATAATTAAATGTAACCCAAGAGATGGTAATAGATAAAGGAATTAGGCAAAATTGTTACAACATATGCATAATTAATGTACCTGAAAATCATTAAACATTACTAAAAAAGTAATAGTTATTAGATAAAAACTATAATCTCCATTTCAAATGGCTTATTTGTTCCATGAGGAATTGGTAGAGGACTATATTAACTATTTACAAGATTAACAAATTTATATAGTTATTAAAGTAAAAGAGTAAAATATGTAACCTATAAAAATTGAAGGGATCTTTGTTTTCAGCTATTACCAAGAAAGAAACAGAGTCCTATGGGTATTCAGGCAAAGAGTTACAAAAAATAAGAAAAAAATCTGGCTTGTCTCCATATTCTATATTGCAAAGTAAATCACTGGGGAATAATGTCTTATGGACCTTAGGGGGAAATGAGCATGGTCACAAATTCTCATTTAAATAGAGAACAGGATATCTCAAATACAAAAAGCACTTGCAGAAGGTAGCATCTAAGCATTTTTTAAAAAATGAAAAACATCAAATCCTGCCAACTGATAAAATATAAATTAGATCAAGGATGAACAATTATGGCATAATGGTCTTTTAGTAAGCACTGAATAGATTCATATCTAAAATGGAATGAAATTTAATGTCTTGTCAGTGGTAAAGTAGTGAATTAAAATATTCCCAAAATATATTATAGGTTTTAGAACAATAAGATAACTATTTTGAACTAGTGTGGAAAGATACCTAGATTATATTGCTAAGCAAACTTTCCTCTACCACCTATGTATGTTAGTGTCTGGTGGTGTGCCATATGTGTGTGATTTTTAAGGGTATTTGGTATTGAAATTATCTGCTGAAACACATAGACCAGAAAGTGGGTAATGAATCAAATGGAATTTAATTTTATGACGTGTTGTGCTACTGTGCAAAGACAGATGGTTCAGGTTAGTAGAAAAGGTTCTCCTTCACTTCGTCATTCAGAAATGCAGACCTATGGAGAGAACTTTGTTAACATGTGGCCTCCAAGGTCATCGTGAGCATTTACAGGCCATTCTGCAAGAAATAAAGAGAGCACAGAAGAGATAAATGGCTTTATGATGTATGCCTGAATGGTACACATTCTACTCCCCTAGCCTATTTGCATAATCATCAGTCACATTTATGTGCACTTTCATGCAGGGACAGGGGGACATATATGCCAGGAAGAAATGTAAGGCAGAACATGTCAGAAATAAATAATGTAACATGAGGACTAAAATACTGCAATATTGCCAGGTGGCACATGCCTATAATCCCAGCAGCTTGGGAGGCTGAGGCAGGAGGATCACAAGTTCAAAACCAGCCTCAGCAAGAGCAAGGCCCTAAGCAACTCAGTGAGACCCTGTCTCTAAATAAAATACAAAATAGGGCTGGGGATGTGGCTCAGAGGCCAAGTGCCCCTGAGTTTAATCCCCTATACCCCCTCACAAATTCAAAGTAATTAATTAATTAATCATTGCAATATCTAAATCTTAGCTGAATATGTTCATTGTCTTCCTTCTTTATGATGGAAAGGGAAGGATTCCTAAAGAATCCCCAAGGAGTGCTGTTTTGGAGAAAGGAATAGAGACATGAAAGGAAAAGCTAGTGGAGAGCTCAATCAAATATTTATTTTTTCTACATTTTTTTGGAATAAATCATATCAAAGGATAAATATATTTTTTATACTTCAGACTATTTTATGTACAAAATTGGTGAATGAACTCAATCGTTTTGCTATGTGATGGGGGTAGTTGATTGACTTTTCACATTCTACCAACAAAAATTCTGAAATTAAGAGTTTGAATATATCCCAACCTGTATCAATGTCCAAATGATAAAAAAGGTATTTTTCTTTACACTTGATGAGTTTTGACTTATTGATGTGTTTTTCAAGTGTTGTTTCCAAATATCAGGTTTTGATCCTTTACTTGAACTAGGAACTTGTTTTGTAGTAAAATGATTTTTCTCTTTGGCCCTCCTTTTGGTAGTACATTATGAATGCAGGCAGTATGCCTAATACTTAAAATCCCTATTTCCCTTATCCTTTGTCATTTGTTTTAAATACCTATGAAAGTGAAATTGTTTAATAAAATAATTTCAAGTTCTATCTGCTTAAATGTAAGAAAGATTTTCTGAAAAATATGGTTTAAGGTACAATACCATCTTGAGATTTAACAAAAAGCATTAATGCATTTTACATTTTATCATGTTTTATTACTGCCTAGCACCTTATTTACAATAAAAAATAATGAGTTGTGGAGATATCTATTAAGGGATTTCATGAGAAATGACTTCATTCTCACTATGAGACTAAATGTAGGCAGCAGCACAGCATTGTTCAGGATAAATGACTGTTTGATAGGATGATTATACCAGGAGGGATAACCTTCTCTGTGGTGTACAGAAATGCTCAGGCTCAGAAATCCAGCCAAATACAAGGAGAAATGTCCCTAAGAGACCTTTTCTGGCAATGGATGAGAGCTTTTTTCCTTTAGGACGTTCGGAGGTCAGCGCTTACAGTTTCACCAGTAACCAAAGTCTATTTAAAGTGTCCCTTGTCAGAGAAATGATGGGGATAAAGATTCCCCTCAAATTTAATTCCAAAGGATGGAAAGTACTGCCAAGAACAAGCAGAAAGAATGGGGAAAATGTATATGAAAGTATAAAACTGAGCACAATTTCTCCTAGTCTACACCCATAAATGGAAGCTTCACACATAAAGATGAATACAGTCACCTAGAAAAAAAAAAAGACAACAGAACTACAGATTTTAAAACAAAGCATGTCCTGTGTTTTGTGAATCAATTTTATCTTTTCATTTTAAGATACAATCACACGCCTGGCACAAGTCTGAAGGATTATCTTTCAAGTCTCTCCCAGTGTCCTCTTTATCTCAGACGCTGGGTATTGATAGGTGGAACTGGTAATGAATAAGGAAATGCACACAGAGGCAAAATTAAGTACCATAAACTGCTACATAATAATAATTGTTTTGAAAGCCTTTATTTATCCCTAGATTCACCTGTGTATATAATCCCAGATCACTTTTAGAGTGACTTAGCTCTCTTATACACCTTGGGGCACTATGGAATAAATGGGATTTTTTTTCCTGGTATGTTTATGAGTATTTGGGGACTGTAAAAAATCAAGGAGAGAGTGAGGTAAACAGTGCAGTGAACTCAGAACCGTTTTCCAAGTGTGTCCTTTCATGTAGACAGGCATGTAGATACCTGCTCACTTGATGCAGCTGGGGGTCCAGGGCCTGCCCCCACAGAACATGTAGGTAGTTTATGAGAAATGTGGATTGGCCACATTGTTGTTCTGCTTTTCTTGGTGCCACATTGGTTGAATATCCTTTATTTACAAACAAAAATGCCAAGTGATCTTTTAGTTTTTAATTGAGTGGCAATTGGAGGAATTTTAAAGCAAATAAAAAAAGTGTGTGTGTGTGTATGTGTGGGGAGGAGTCTCCATTATCATTAATATGAGGCTTTTAAAATTAAGTCTGCTACCTATTGTATTTGACAGAAATATAATTTTTAATAGTGATTCTGTGACACCATGTTTATTTAAATGCCACAATTGCTACAAATGAGACATTTACATTGTCTTCTTTCTGCTTTAATATTGGAAATTGAATGAATATTTACCAAGTAGCAACAGAACAGGATACTTTTCAAAAATAAGCATCCTTACATATGTCTATGGAAGTTTATAAATCTTTTCCCAGTTTATAGGTCATCATTTCCAGATTTTTATCCATTTTCAGATTTTTACGTGTACATTCTCTCCCTTTCCTGTTCTTAATGTCAACCTTGCTCTATGACTTTCAAATCCAAGCAAATTTATTTAGAATAATTGGGTCTGGCACATGTTTCGAGCTGTTTATTTTCTATATACTCTTTATGTACAACAAACAAGATACAAATATTCTTTACACAAAAGGTGTTAAAGAGAATGCTTCCTTTGTTTTTATAACTATTATTTATTTAGTATGGAATGTTCCAAGTTGGTCCGAAGGATTCAAAATATCACAAAATGACTAATTCTTCAGACACTTCTAAAAGAGTTTTACATTCAGCATATAGCAGACATCAGGGGCACTTGGAACTCTAGCTCAGAAAAACTCGAGATTTGTCTGAATACTGGGATGAGAATAATACCTTAAAATAATAAACAAGGGAGATAGAAAAAAATTCCATGTACTTAATGAAAATATATTTTCTAATTAACAAAACGAAATTCATATGTTCAAGAGATGCACTTTCTACTGGGAATTTGGACTTTTGGAAAATTTTGTGGATCTAAAGATTTTATTTTCAAACATGTTGGTATTTTTTTTTCTTTTAACTGGTTCTTTATAGTATACATGACAACAGAGTCCATTTTGATATAATTAGAGAAGCATGGAATATATAGTTTTTTATTGATTTTCAAAAAAATAAATGATAGCAGAATGTGTCACAATTTTTATTACACATATACAGCACAATTTTTCATATCTCTGGTTGTATGTAAAGTATGTTGATACCAATATATGTCTTCATACATGTACTTTGGATAATGATGTCTATCACATCCCTCCATCCTTGCTAACCCCTTGCCCCCTCCCTTACCCTCCCACTCCTCTGCCCTATTTAGAGTTCGTCTATTCCTCCCATGCTCTCCCTCCCTACCCCACTATGAATCAGCCTCCTTATATCAGAGAAAACATTCAGCATTTGTTTTTTGGGGATTGGCTAACCTAGCATTATTTTCTCCAATGCCATTCATTTACCTGCAAATGCCATAATTTTATTCTCTTTAATTGCTGAGTAATATTTCATTGTGTATATGCCATTCATCCACTGAAGGGCATCTATGTTGGCTCCACAGTTTAGCTATTGTGAATTGTGCTGCTATAAACATTGATGTGGCTGTGTCCCTGTAGTTTGCTGTTTTTAAGTCTTTTGGGTATAGACTGAGGAGAGGGATAGCTGGGTCAAATGGTGGTTCCATTCCCAGATTTCCAAGAAATGTCCATACTGCTTTCCATATTGACTGCATCAGTTTGCAGTCCCACCAGCAATGTATGAGTGTGCTTTTTTCCCCAAATCGTCACCAACACTTGTTGTTATTTGTTTTCATAATAGCTGCCATTCTGACAGGAGTGAGATGATATCTTGAAGTATTTTTGATTTGCATTTCTCTAATTGCTAGAGACATTGAGCATTTTTTCATATATGTGTTGATTGATTGTATATCCTCTTCTGAGAAGTGTCTGTTCAGGTCCTTTGCTCATTTGTTGATTGGGTTATTTGTTTGCTTTTGTTTTTGTTTTTTGGTGCTTAACTTTTTGAGTTCTTCATATACCCTAGAGATTAGTGCTCTATCTGATGTGTGAGGGTTAAAAATTTTCTCCCAGGATGTAGGTTCTCTGTTCACCTCACAGATTGTTTCTTTTGCTGAGAAGAAACATTTTAGTTTGATTCCATCCCATTTATTGATTCTTGGTTTTAATTCTTGCACTATAGGAGTCTTATTAAGAAAGTTGGAGTCTTATCACACATAATGAAGATTTGGGCTTACTTTTTCTTCTATTAGACTCAGAGTCTCTGGTTTAATTTCTATTTCCTTGATCCACTTTGAATTGAGTTTTGTGCATGGTGAGAGATAGGGGTTTAATTTCCTTTTGTTGCATATGGATTTCCAGTTTTCCCATCATCATTTGCTGTAGAGGCTATCTTTTCTGCAATGAATGTTTTTGGCACCTTTTTCTAACATAAGATAATTGTAATTTTGTGGGTTAGTCTTTGTGTCCTTTATTCTGTACCATTGGTTTACTAGTCTGTTTTGGGTCAGTACCATGCTGTTTTGTTACTATTGCTCTGTAGTATAGTTTGAGGTCTGGTATAGTGATGCCACCTGCTTCACTCTTCCTCTAAGGATCGCTTCAGCTATTCTGGGACTCCTGTTTTTCCAGATGAATTTCATGATTGCTTTTTCTATTTCTATGAGGAATGCCATTGGGATTTTGATAGCAATTACATTAGATTTGTATAGTTCTTTTGGTAGTATGATCATTTTGATAGTATTAATTCTGCTTATCCAAGAGCAAGGAAGATCTTTCCATCTTCTAAGGTCTTCTTTGATTTCTCTCTTTAGGATCATTGTAAGGATCTTTCACCTCTTTTGTTGACTCCCAAGTATCTCATTTTTTTAGATGCTGTTGTAAATGACGTAGTTTTCTCATTTCCTTCTCAGAGGATTTGTCACTGATATACAGAAATGCCTTTGATTTATGGGTGTTGATTTTGTGTCCTGCTATTTTGCTGAATTCATTTACTAGTTCTAGAAGTTTTCTGGTGGAGCTTTTTGGGTCTTCTAGGTATAGAATCATATCATCAGTAAATAGTGCTATTTGAAATTCTTCTTTTCCTATACATGTTCCTTTAATTTCTTTTGTCTGACTAATGGATCTGACAAGTGTTTCAAGAACTGTGTTGAATAGAAGTGGTGAAAGAGGGCATCCCTGTCTTGTTTCAGATTTTAGAGGGAATGCCTTTAATTTTTCTCCATTTAGAATGATCTATTGAGATGACTATGTGATTCTTATCTTTGAGTTTATTGATATGATGAATTACATTTTTTTGATTTCCGTATGTTGAACTAACCTTGCATCCCTGGGATAAATCCTACTAGATCATGGTGCATGATCTTTTTGATATGTTTTTGTATTCAATTTGCTGGAATTTTATTGAGAATTTTCGCATCTATGTTCATTAGAGACATTGGTCTGAAGTTTTCTTTCTTTGATGTGTCTTTGCCTGGTTTGGGGATCAGAGTAATATTGGCTTCATAGAATGAGTTTGGAAGTGCTGCCTCTTTTTCTATTTCCTGAAATAAATTGAAGAGTATTGGTATTAGTTCTTCGTTAAAAGTCTTTTAGAACTCAGCTGTGTATCCATCCAAGTTTGGGCTTTTCTTGGTTGGTAAGCTTCTGATGGTGTCTTCTATTCCATTATTTGATATTGGTCTGTTTAAATTGTGTATATCTTCCTGATTCAATTTGGGCAAATCATATGACTTAAGAAATTTGTGGATGCCTTCAATGTCTTCTATTTTATTGGAGTATAAATTTTCAAAATAATTTCTAATTTTCCTTTGTATTTCTATAGTGTCTATTGTGATATTACCTTTTTCATCAAGTATGCTGGTAATTTGATTTTCTCTCTCCTTCTCTTCGTTAGCATAGCTAAGGATCTGTCAATTTCATTTATTTTTCAAAGAACCAACTTTTTGTGAAATTTTTCAATTTTTTTGTTTCAATTTCATTGATTTCAGCTCTAATTTCAATTATTTTTTGCCTTTTACTGCTTTAGCTGCTGATGTGTTCTTTTTCTAGGGCTTTGAGAAGTAATGTGAGGTCATTTGTTTCATATATTTATAATTGTTGTCTTGTTGGTGTATGGTTCCCTTGAGCAGTGTGTAATGTCTATCTTTATCCCTTTTGATGAACTTTGGCTTGAAGTCTACTTTATTTGGTACAGGGATGGAACCCCCTGCTTGCTTCTGCAGTCCATGTGAGTGGTGTGATTTTTCCCAACCTTTCACCTCCAGTCTGTGTATGTGTTTTCCTATCAGATGAGTCTCCTGTAGGTGGCACATTGTTGGGTCTTTTTGTTTTAATCCAGTCTGCTAGCCTATGTCTTTTGATTAGTGAGTTTAAGCCATTAACATTAAGGGTCATTATTGAGACATGGTTTGTATTCTCAGCCATATTTATTTATTTTTGTTATTTAACTTGACTTGATTTTCTTCTTTGATTAATTTTTCTTTTAGGGTACTACCTCCTTCTGCTGATTTTCATTGTTGTTTTTCATTTCTTCTTCATGGTATATTTTGCCAAGGATGTTTTGTAGTGCCAGTTTTCTAGCTATAAAATCTTTTTAAAATTTTGTTTATTGTAGAAAGTTTTTATTTCATCTTCAAATCAAAAGCTTAATTTTGCTGGATACAAGATTGTTGGTGGCACTCATTTTCTTTCAGAGATTGATATATGTTGTGCCAGGATCTTCTAGCTTTCAAGGTTTGTATTGAAAAATCTGCTATTATCCAAATTGTTTTCCTCCTATATGTAATCTGATTCCTTTCTCACATGGCTTTTAAAAATTCTCACCTTATTCTGCATGTTGGGCATTTTTATTATAATGTGCCTTGGTGTGGATCTGTTGTGATTTTGTACATTCATTATCCTGTAGGCTTCTTGAATTTGGATTTCCAATTCATTCTTCATGTTTGGAAAGTTTTCTGATATTATTTCATTGAATAGATTGTTCATTCCTTTGGTTTGGACCTCTCTGCCTTCCTCTATCCTAATTACTCTTAAAGTTGGTCTTTTTATGCTATTTCTTGAATATTCTGCTCCTGGTTTCTTACCATTATCACTGTGTGGTCTATGTTCTTTTCAAGATTATTTATCTTCATTGTCTGATGTCCTGTCTTCCAGGTGGTCTACTCTGTTGGTGATGCTTACATTTCAGCTTTTAATTTGGTTTATTGCTCCTTTCATTTCAAGGGATTCTCGTTGTTTTTTTTTTTTTTTTTTTTTTTTTTTTTTTTTTTTAAGAATCTCTATCTCCCTGTTGAGGTGATCTTTTTCTTTGCTTCTTGTTTATGTAGCTTTTTGTGGAAGTGATCTTTCACTGCTTATATTTGCTTCCTTATATCTTCTTTGAGATCACAAAACATTTTAACCATGTATACCCTGATTACTTCTCTGTAAATTCTTCTGCTGTAGCTGCCAATGCTTCTAATGAAATGGTGTCTTGATTTGTTTGTGGTACTTTCTTCCCTTGTCTTTTCATGTTGCTCGTGTGTCTTCTGTTCCAATTCTGTGGAATGGAAGTTATTGTTTTTACCCTATAGATTTGTGTTCTCTTGCAGGGTTCCGGGTTCTCTCCTTTGTGGAAAAGGCTGATGTTAACAGATCCCAACATCAACAATATATCACCTATAAACAATTTTTTTGTTATTAAGACATTTACAGTTTAGTCTCAATGTCCAGAAATGTTGGATTCAATTATTACCTAAAATATAATCAGTAGTTTTTAAAAAGGTTTACAGTTTCTGACAGTGGACAATGAACTGGGTGTGGGGCATAGAACTATATGCTGAGGAGGAAGAGTTAATATATCTTAGAAAATGTGAGGACATAGAGTTAATATATCTTAGGAAATATGAAATAGAAATCTAATGAAGAGGGTTAGTAGCAAGAGAATAGACAGGAAGTAATTTAGAGTAGACAAATAAGTGAGAAGACAGTAGAGTACATAAAACAAACACACATATATTTAGAAATATACAGGATGTTAAAATAATAAAATTTGGAGGGGTAAAGCAAAATGAAAGAAGAAAAAAGGGCATATACAACATCTCTATATTATATTATTCAGATGATTTGATCCTCAAAATCCTATTTTATGCAAAGTTTTTGGTCTCACATATGTTGGAGATGTGAGGGCTGGAGGATAGAGAGGTAGAAGAGAATGAGAAAAAAAAAACTCAAAAGAAGAATCCAGGGTTGTTGCTAGTTTTAGATATCTGTATCTTTTCTGTTTCTCTTTTCATCCAATAGGTGGGGTTGTCTGTTTTAAGCTGCTGTCTCTGCCTTCAGGATGGTGTAGGTAACCAGGGTGGGAAGACTGGTCCTGGTGTAGGGAGTCTGGAAGTGGGGAAGGCCACCTGCCAGTCGCTGCAGGGAAATTGCACTTCAGAGGTCTCTCTTTGGGACAGCTCTTCTGACTTGAGCACCCTGTAATATTTCCCTCTCTTGCCTGGAGATTTCACAGTTCATGGTCTCTCTGTTAGGCTCCAAACTTTAGTCCCATCTCCCTCTCACTTAGCAGTCCCCAACTGAGGGACCTCTCACACCCAGGCTCACCCCAGGTGGGAGGAGCCCTGGTCATACTGCACACCTGCCCATTTGAGAGCTATTTTTGTGTTGGTTTGTCAATGTGCCGAGTTATCCCTGCTGGGGCCAGGGAGTTGGATACCTGGTACCTGGCCAGATGGAGATATGATCTGACAGCTGCTCCCACCAAATATGGTGAGAAAGGTTATCCAAGATGGAGGTGGGTCAGCTTCCAGCGCTAGGGTGTCTGGTAAAGTTGGGGGAACTGGACGATGGCGTTGTGCTGTGGGTAGTTAGTAGCTGAGTGACCTATGTGGGAGTGGGGCGCAGTCTGGAATTCTGCAAAGGTGCTGAGCTAAGCTGCTTGAGATCCATGCATGAGCTAGAACTGGGGGCTTTGGGTTTAGGGAACCAGGAGTCCAGAGTTCTACTCGAACGCTGAGGCTCTGAGCCCTGCGCAGGGGTCACAGCACTGGTGATTTCTGCAGAAATCAACTGTATAGGGGTCTTCTTATACTCTCTGAGATGCAGTATTCCAACTAGTTGAGATCTGGGTCACGGAGCAACACAGAATGCTGCCTCCCTCTGGCCCGCCATCTTGGAATCCTCAGAATATATCTTATTAGAACCTCAGTTTTGTGGATGTATACAATGGTGAGATTCAGTATTGTGTATTCATATATGTACATAGAAAAGTTATGTCAGGTTCATTCAACTGTCTTTCCTCAAGCTTGTTTTACTTTATGCATACCATCTTTCCTAAACTTCCATATGTACAATTCCTGAAAGTCTAATTATGCTTACTATTTTGTCCTTTATTAGTTTGCAAATTAGAAAGGCAAAAGTGGTTTGCTCCATTTTGATTATTAAAAAAATGAGACTTAGTTTTGTGAAATTAGTCTCTGGTCATGTCTAGAAAGCACTTGTTCAAATTCCTACTTGGTGATATTAACTATATAGCTACTTCATTTCTTATTCTAGGATTTATTTTGGCATGCTTAATCTTGTATTTATCTTCTTTTTGAGAACTTATAAAAAGAAAAATGCAATTCAACACAGGTTAGTCAATATTCACAAAAGTGTCTTCTACATATGAGAGATCACAAAGACATATCAAAATAAAGACAAATAGAGACTCCTTCTTATATTTCAGTGCAACCCAAAACAGGAAGGCCTGTTGGGAAAGTTCTACCCTGATGTTAGTCCACACGTCTCTAAGGGAGTGTTCCATCATTTGCAGTGTGTCACATACCTTGTTGAGTCCCTACCAGAAGTAAGTAGCAGCAGAATGGGTTATGGATGCCAATTCAGTCTCAAACTAAACTTTGTTTAAAGAAATTGATTGTGTCTATTATTTTGTTTTATGGATGCTGGGTACTTCCTTTTATCCTTTAAAATCTTCAAAGTTTAAAATTATATAAACCTGTTTTGTGCATTTCAGCATTACTCAAGTTCTAAAGCTTTTATTCATGTCATGTTGTCCATGAAATATTTGACAGATGTGCTCTTTCCTTGGACATCATATTTGCTTCGAGAAACATAGCTCACAGTATAAGGAATTTGTAATTTTCATCTTAACTGACAGGACTGGCAGACACAGTTCTCTCAGTTGATCTGATGCATATTTTTGATATGCATAAATTATTAAAGCAGCCTTATTTGTTTATAATTTTACATTCTCAGAAAAGTGAAATAGATTATAACATAGCCTTGTTCAATATTAAACAAAATGTTATTCAAATAGA
The DNA here is from genome assembly GCF_045843805.1 of Urocitellus parryii. NCBI lineage: Eukaryota > Metazoa > Chordata > Mammalia > Rodentia > Sciuridae > Urocitellus > Urocitellus parryii. The sequence continues at coordinate 40,279,398 of NC_135536.1, forward strand.
GTGAAGCCCTCTGTGTTTTAGTGTAGAAAGCTGAACGCATTTGAAGTAACAAAAATGATGCAGGTTACAGGAACTGCAAAGCTGATCATGGCTGTAAGATAAATAAGGAATTTGGGCCAATAGTTTATGTACATACCACTTTTAATACACATCACTAAGCTCCCTTGACATCAAACAGTATTTTGTTTTGTAGATCCAAGGTAGTAACCTGTTTTATGTTTCAACTTTCACCGTAGTGGAAATTGAATCTGTTAGTTGAGTTGTAAAAATCAAGTTTATCATAAAACTGGTAACTGACTATTAACTACCACGCAGTGCTGTAAACATGACCCTATTGTGATACTACAAGACTACCTGTTCTAGAACATGACAATCAGTTAGAAGGAACAGGAAAAGGCAGTGTTTTGTCACTAGGAACAAGAAAGATAAAAAGAAGATGATCGTGTGCTATTTCATTGTTTTCTTCACAATTTTAAGACACGCACTATGCTCTTGATGGCAAATGCCTAGAGGTGTGATGCCTTCATTTTAAATCACAGCTGTGTGTATGTTTAAGAGGTTGTATTGGCATTTTCAAGGAGTTGCTTCTCTATATTAGATATTTTGTTTTAAGTGCAGCAAAAGGCCAAACTCAAATTCATTCCTAATGAGCCATGTGTTAATGTCAAAGTCTCTGCTGTCCACTCAAATGCCAAAGAACACATCTGACTTTATAATGAGCCAAACAGTTGTCTCTTCATAATCTCAGTTAGCCTTCTGTTAGGTAGCTGCATCCAAAATTTATAACACAGTGGTGCAGGTTGTTGCTGTGATGGCTGAAATCCAATCAAAGATGTAAAACTCCTCATATTGTGTCAATATTATTGCCAAGTCTTTACCATTTGTCTCCACATAGAATAAACTGACCCAACAAGTTCCAGATGGAACGTTGCCTGATTTTCATCTGTTCTGTACACTAATGGGGGAGAGATCAAAACCAGATGACAGGCATCAAGGCAATCAGCCAGTGGCAGAGTGGATGAAACGTGGGCAAAAGTCTGAAGTGGCACTGACAACTCTTCCTTTTCCCTAGAGGACACAGTTTCCAATTAATCATCTAATTTCTTACACTCCCAGGTTCTAAACTTTACATACTTCAGACTTGACACTGCTGGCATTCAGCAAGTTTAGTGTTTGCCTTTTCTATGCTCTAGGTAGTATGTCACGCATACTTAGTTAACCTAGTAGGTCAACATGAAGAAGAATGTCATTATGTGTCATGCGGAATATAATGAGTATATAGAAATAAGGGCATTAGAAGATGTTTTGAATGGAGTGCCAACAATAAATTAAAATTGTGATTATATAAATCATTCAGACAAGACTATACAACTGGGGGACATTTATATTTGTGTTATATTTACTAGTGTGTTGATCTGTACTGAAGTCAGTTCCCAAATTGACTTTTTACATGTTTACTTTTAATTGTAACAGGCAAATTGGAGTATTTGTACATTTAAGTTGAATAATTTTTAGCTTTATTAGTGATGCAAATACATCAGAGTCAAAATAAGATGAATAAATTGTATATATTATTGTTATAAGTGATAATTCTTATATAATTTTTATATTTAAAAAAATTTTATCCTAGTTGCCTCTGTAAAAACTGAATTTTTTAAAAAAAGATTATTTAGGTAGATCAACTTGGGTAGTCCCACAACACACAAATAAGTCTGAGAATGAATTTTGCTCATTTAAACAACAGGGAGCAAGCACTTTACAGAGATATCACTGAGCAAAAAACTTGCTACATACCCCAGGTTTGTTTTATTTTATTTTTTTTAACAAGCTTTATAATAACATTTTCAAGTAATAGAAACAAAAATGATAACTTAAGCAGATTAAATTTCTTTTAATGTACATATTGATAAAATATATGATGTTAAAAGACAACAAAAATATATTGCAAAATATCAAATTATTTGAAAACTCTGAATACATGGATAACTTAATTTTAAATGAATTTGTAAAATCTGATATTTCTTCTTTATTTATTTGTCTAATACCCAATGAAATATGGCCTTCTTGTAAATAGGACTCTTTCTTTTAGCATTTAAGTGGTATCTATCATGGGTAAGTATTTGATTATTATTAAATGTTGAATATGGAATGAAAAAGGCACTGGTCTTTGATAAGACCAATGGTTGGCTTATGAGAGAAGCTTTGGTTTTGAATTAGGTAAGAAAAAGAGTCAAATCGAGGTAATATTAGAATAACTCTGTGGAGAAAAACTAACCAAATAAGCACAGAACAGAGGAAGTGAAATAAGCAGGCGCCACATAAACTTGCATCTATGAAAGAAACTTTCTTTATTTTCTCATACTAAAATAGAAAAGCTAGACAATATAGACATTGTTTTACTATGACTTGACCACTACACACCTACTATTGGTAGGTTTATTTAAATTATCTTGACCTTTAACTTGCTAGAATATAATTGTCATTGGTCTCACTGAGTTATGAATGATTTACTGGGTGAGGTTTGAAACTTAGTAAATGTATTATCTCTAAAAAATGCTGGATTGACAAATGCTTAAATTGAAGAATACAGTATGAAGAGATCCTTGTAGTTCCTTACTGTGGACAGGAAACTGAAGCATCCCAAATGTTAAGTATGAATAGTAATTTTATATAATATAAACAGAGAATAAAACTCATTCAAATTAAGAAATGCCTGTTGAGAAACTGAGATGATTATCAGCTATTTTGCAAAATCATATATGGACCTGAATTTTGATATTTTGCTCAGGTGAGCTTCACCATTTCAATGCGAAGCTCTGGCACATACATAATTAATCAACAGAAGTAGAATTCATGATGATTTTTGCTCACTGATATTTTCTCTGCAAAGGTAGATGCCAAATGGGAAAAAAAATATTTATAGTGTTCTTTCAGGAATTTGTTTCAGATTAGAATAAAATGATAACAAGTTTTTCACATATTTTTAATGTCCACATTGTTATAGAACTCTGATACCTGATAAGTATTTACCACCATGCTAACTGGAGTCACTAATGTTAGAATCTTAACCTGTCCTTTTGTCCTTTTTTCACACATAAGTAGGGGTAGTAAGTACTGACTGTTCATTCTAACTGAAATTTACATAGTCAGGTTTCATTGCTTTAATAGAGTCACCTTTGGAACTGTGGTCAAGAAAAATAGCACATTAAAAGTTAGCACCACTTATTTTTTTATTTTTTATTTTTTGCATTATGAAGATCATAGCTATGATCAGGCAATATAATTTTATTTCATTACTGCTTATATTGCTACTATTTAATTGATTCTTAGAATTGCTGATAAACATAGCAATAAAAAATAAAAGTTTTAGGATAAATATCATTTTAACTATAATTAGAAATTACAAGTCAATGCTTTTAAACTATTTTTTCTCTCAAAAAAGATTGTGTTGCATTATGATTATATAACATAAATGACTTTAAATATGCATTTAGATTTATAGTCTAATTAATAACTTGTAAAAGAAAATTAGACAATTCAAAAAATGTTTTGCTTCAGTTATAAAAGTGGAGGGAAATATTAATACATATCATGTACTTGTAAATACTTTTTTGAAAATAAGAAAATGAGATAACATCAGTTTTTATATGGTACACATGAACATATATGGATATGGATTTATTTAATCACCATAAATATTTATTTCTTTGTACATACCTCTAAGCCAAGATTTACATACATGTTCAAAATATCAGTGTGATTTTATAATTATTTTCTCTTTAAGAGCATTCAGGATAACATTATATTCAAACATACTCTAATGTAACAATTATTTATTAAGATTAACTGAGCAATATAAGTGATGGTTAGTAGTGTTTTGCATTTTATGCTTTTAGTAAAAATTATGGTACTCTACCCTGTAGAGTCAATAAATAGCTTAGAGTTAATATTTTAAGTTCCAACTACATGATGTTATATTTTTCACTTTAAACTTGCAAACCATTAAAATTCAGGGTAACTGCTTTTGGGGATGAATCACTCATTTAAGAGCCATCATATTGAATATCTTGCAAATATTCTTCTTCCTTATCATCAAAAGTTCAGCCTTGGTGAGGATGTTATGTTGGTTTAGATCATATGCAGCACTTAAAGATTTGTTATTTAAGTGTGTGACTGCCATGTACAGTTAACAAATCCTAACAGATATAGTAAGGATTTCAACCCAGATCTCAATTGATGGTATATAAAATAACAATTCTAGGGGCTTAGAAGAATCCACTTATGTTTTTCCCAAGACTTGAAAAATTCCTTTTCATTACTGATAATGTTCATGATAAATGAAGCAAACAAAAATAACCTTCTGTTTATTTCTTCTTCTTTTTCTGAGGCAGGGTCAGCCCCATACTCAACCCATTCCTTTAACTATCATGACTGAAAGCTAAAACTCTCAATTAAACTTCCTTAGTTAATATTTCTACTCTTCCAATTAAGACCTGTTTGTTTTTGGTAGCTACTTAATTTCTCTGCATCTTAGATTGCCTATTTATAATAAGGAGATAACAATGGCATCTAGAAGTTGTTGATGAGCATTAAATGAGAAAATATGTCTAAAATCACTTAGCACAGTGCCTAGTATACACTATACATTCTTTAAATGACAATATTATTATTGCTCTCTGCTCCATTTCCAGCTGTCTGCTCTGATAGAATTTATTGGTTTGTGTAATATGTATCACGTGATTACTCACCTGCATGGCTTTTGATTTGTTAAATATTGTCTTGAGAGAGCTATGTTTAAGCAAAATTCTACTTGTTTCTCATTAATTGTAAAAACTTTGACAGCAGAGATCACATCTTATTTATGTTTTATATTCTGTGCTGAAAATGTAAACTTGTTATGATTTTTTGAAAAAAATGTGTAAACCAATAGATCTTCATAAAATTAGGCATGATTTTTTAATGTTCAATGGTAACTAATTAACAGAGTACATGTATATCTCTAGGCTAGAGTTTCCTCTATGTGAGGTATCTCTAAGAGCTAAGAATTTTCATTCCTGTACTGTTAAAAAATAGAAATTGGCATATAGATTATAGGTGTGGGTTATTAAACATGCATAAATTTTTTATCTCTGTTTTTTGACAGGGACTAAAAGCTATGATATACCAGTAGTAATGGGTAAATCTAGTGCCCAAATTTTTATTTCTAAACAATAGTCTTCCATAAAAGCAAAAAGGATTTTTGGATAAATAATTAAGCCTACTGATTGACTTTTAGAGATGAGCCTGGATGTTCTTATAATGTCAGAAAGGGCATAGTAATAAAACAAAAAGAAAGTTGAAGCATTATAAAAATAATAGAGGAGACAGTCTAATGGACAAAACTGGAATAAATTGATTAAAGTTCTTATATTGAATTATAATCAATAGTTATAGAATACTCATGAGTGCATACTAATATAGATAAAATATAAGTAATTAAATGGATAAGGGAGGCCTCTTTAATGAAATAAAATTTTAATTAAATGTATTGTTTAAAATGGAATTGAAAATCATCCTTTGGCAAATATCATAGTAATAATTGCTGCAAACAAGACCTACTGATGGATGCTAAATTTAATGGGAAAAAGTTTGAGAAGAAAGAAGATTTACATAGTGTGAAAGTCCCTCCCCACCTAATAATTATTAGCTTCAAAGGGGAAAAGAGCAACTTTGCATTGGAAAAAGCGGGCAGCAACCATTTTATCCAAAAGATTAATGTCAATGCATCACCAATAATAAAAAAAATTAGCATCAAAACTTGTAATATGAAACATTGAGAAGGACACAATGTCATTTATGTGTATTCATGCCAAAAATTTATAACCTGAGTCTAACCATGAAAAAAAAAAAGACAAACCCACACTGAGGGAATTCTACACAATGAATGAAAAATATTCTTCAATAGAATCAAGGTCATAAAAAGAAACCAAAAAAAGTAAAAATAGGTGAATTGTTACTGGTTTCAGGATACTAAAAAGAAATAAAGAAATAATAACTAAATATCCTGTGCAATATTAGAATCCTAAGAGTAAAGAGATGCTAGTGAAAGGGAGGACGGATAGGGATAGGAATAGGAAAGATGGTAGAATGAGTCAGATATAACTTTCCTATGTTCAAAATACACGACCAGTGAAACTCCACATCCTGTACAACCACAAGAATCAACCCTAATTAGAATAAGTTATACTCCATGTAAGTATGGTAAGTCAAAATACACTGTATATCTATAAAGAACAACAATAACTACTACAAAGAGATATTAGTGGAATAATTTGAATCAAGTCAAATGCTTGGTTAATAGCATTACAACAATGTTAACATTCCGTTTCTTAAAATCGTTCTATGATCTTGTAAGATGTTAAGATTAGTGAAATTTGAGAGGACTATAAATATAAAATAACTATATTATTTTTACATACACAAAATTCAAAATAAAAGACTAAGAACATTTTAAAATTTTTGTTTATTGAGTGAAGGGTCATTAATTAGAGAACAGTTAGGAAGTTGTAAGTTTCATATTGTATTTGGTATAGGCTAGGATTATTCAAGATAGGTTAGAATATCACAAATGACCATAAAATTTTAGTGGCTTCATACAACCAAGATTTAATGCTCACTCAAAATTTTCTGTAAGCCTTGCCAAATTCTCAATGGAAAATATGTTTGGAAGGGTACAGATATTTAGACGGGTAGGGGTTCTACCAGTCTATGTTAACACTATTTGAGATAACTAATATCTTTTGCCAACATATAACATGGTACTGTGGTGTGGAACTTGATTGTGCTAAAAGTTGAAAGAGAAAATTTCTCTTTCTCAGTGATATTTGCAATATTTCATTGTTCATATAGCTACATCTAACATAAAAGTTAGTAATATATATTCGTTCATGAATCAGAATATAAGAAAATGATATATCAGTGAACTTTCATTCCAGGTTCAAATTAATCTTGAGTAAGCACTATTTATTTTTAAATGAAAACAAAACAAAACCCTCCTATTGTGGGAAGAGAATCACCTTATATAAGGGAGATCTTAGTTTTCCTAGGAAACAGGTATGGTTCTAAGCTAGTTACATAATCTTTCTTACCCCTTCTTATTTGCTTGTCAAATGATGATGATACTCTCCCCCTTGTTGTGGCTTAATTAAATTAAAATACAAAAACATTCTGATACAGTTCCTGACATAGTTAGTTAACATGCCTTTAATAAATTGGGGAGGCATTTTGAGTATAGACACATAGAATCACCAGGATTAATATAAGAATCACCTTAAGCTATTTAATTCATAATCCTTTGTCATTGAAAAGAGCCATCTGATGGTGGTATTTCTCTTGTGGTGTGTGTGTGTGTGTGTGTGTGTGTGTGTGTGTGTGAGAGAGAGAGAGAGAGAGAGAGCGAGCAAGTGCATGTAGGCTAGCAATAGGATCTACATATGTGATTTCTGTGATGGTTAATCTGAATTGTCAACTTGGTTGGATTAAGAGATGCCTAAAATTAAAAGACTTCTAGATGTGTTTATGTGGGTGTTTTCAGGAATTATTGACATGTGGAACACAAAACTGAGGGGGGCACCCTGAATATGGGCAGCACGGTCCAATACGTTGAGAACCTTGATGGAATAAAAAGGTGGAAAAATGAGGAAGCTGATAGAGAGGGAGGCTCAATTCTTCTTGAGCGGATGCTCTGATTGTACCTGGGATGGAAGATATCAGACTCTACTCCTTAGTCTTCTGAAGTGGAGACTGTCCAGGAAGTTTTCAGGCCTTTGGTTCTGGACTGGGGCCCTATCATTGGTCCTTCTTCTAAAGTTCCAGCTTCTTGACAGAGCAGCTACAGGTTCTCCCACTCTAGTCTGCAGACAGCAATTGTGGGACTATCCAGTTTCTGATCCCATTAGCCAATCTCATAAATCATATATAGATATGTCTCCTGTTCTGTTCCTGTTGATAAAAGCCCAGATTTTCCCATGATATTGTTGAAAATTGAAGATCATAAAGCCCTATAAAAAGAAGAGAGTGGAGGGTCTTAGCAACAGATCCTGTTTATCCTGTAATTTTCTCTCCATATAGAAGTTTTTCTTATTTAGAAAGGACAACTATCATAGAACTAGGATATAATCAGAGAAGCTTCATTTACAGATCTTTAGTTATCGGTGCTGAGGATCAAACCCCGGCAGCACTGCATGCCAGGCGATCGCGTTACCGCTTGAGCCACATCCCCAAACCAGAGTATTATTTACAAATCTTTAGAAAGCTTATCCAACTGAGTCAGTGTTAGATAGAGATATATTTTCATTCCTATCATATTTGTTAAGCCATATGTTATTCAGCTTTTCTAATACTATCTCAGATAAAAATGCCTTAATTTGTATTACTCTGAGACATAGTGATCTATAATGTGGGGGTGGAGAGGCATTAATTTTTATATCCAAGGCATCAGTTCACTGATTTTCAGGTTAATATGTATCACAATTAGGAGACTGCAGGGTATAGAGAAAGTTAAGTGGAACACAAATCTACAATGTTCAAATGAATGGTCTGCCTTATGAGGCTACATGCATTTTAGAAAGCAAATATGTTCATTTAGTCACTACAATTATTCATTTATTCAACAATTAATTTTGCATGTGTTGTGTCAGGAATTGTAATATATACCAAAGATAGATATAGAAATAATAAAACAAGCTCCCTGCCTTCTTGGAAGAAAGAGAAAAGCATGTAAGCATATGCATAAGTTAAGATCATTTTACAAGAATGACAAATTTTATGAAAGATATTAGAGAATGTAAGTGTATAAGGAGGGTTAGAAGGGAAAGTTACCTTTTATAAAGGTAAGGTCAGGTTCTTTAAGGAAATATTTGACTGAGTGCTAACTAATGAGGTGATTGGGTCAAGTGAAGATCTAGGGATTGCTGTATGCCAAAGGAACTTGTGTTATGTTAATAAAGTAAAAATGACCTCATCTAGATGAGGAGTAGAACAAAGTCGCTTGATTAGTGCAGCTGAAACACAATTAAGACAGGGAATCTTAGCCTGAGAGAACATTAGAGAAGTAAGAGGGGCCCTCTTTTGAAAAGTCTCCTGAGGTGTGAGTAGGTGTTTAGATTTCATTCTTATTATAAGAATATCTTAATTCTCCTAAATCTCCTCATTAAATATATACATAGAGGCATATAATATTACCTAAAGTATAATTACTATGGAACAAAGCTACTCTTAAAAATACCTTGCACAAACAATAACTTGACATTGTTAATGGCCAATGAACTGTAGCTCCTTTATATTTTGAAATTCAAAATGTATTCAAGCAACTGATTTTTTCATTTTATCAATCTCAAAATATATGCTTCCCTGATTCTATTACTTATTAACAGAATAAAACATCTGGATACCACCTTACTTTAGATTCTTGTAACCAGTATTATTCACAACTGAAGTGTTTAATAAAGAAGTGTGTTATGGTTTAGATATAAAGTATGTCACAAAAATTCATATGCAAGATAATACAAAAATGTTCAGAGATTAGATTATGAGTGGAACATGATTGATCTACTGCTATGGGTTAACTGGGGAGTAACTGTAAGCAGGTAGTATGTGACTGGAGAAAGTAGGGTACTGTGTTTGTGGGGTTTACATTTTATTCCTAGTAAACAGAGTTTTCTTTCCTTCATGACTGTCATTTCTTGAACTGTTTTTCCTCCACCACACCCTTCTGATATGATCTTTTACATCCTTGGTTCCAGAGGAATGGAATCATCAAACTATGGCCTGAATCTTGGAAACCATGAGCCAAAATAGATACATTTTTCCTCCTCTGAGTTGTTCTTGTCAAGTCTCTTGGTCACAGGAATACAAAAGCTAAAACAAGGTGGATGACCTAAACATGTACACTATGAACCAACAATATCCATTCGTATTAGATGGCTAGTATATTTTTATTCTAAAAATCCTGGTTGTCTTCCTGCTCTAATGTGGTTATGTGGGTTTTAAATGTTTATGGCAAAGAACTAGTGGGTCATTGTTTTACTGACTCAACAATTACATGCTATAATTCAAACATAACTAATACAGTTATACCATAATTTTGAAGAGAAATTAATCCATTTAATACATTGCATAAGAAAGGCATTAAAAGTTTAGGTGAGAAGAAAAGAACATGGAAATTGCCTAATAAAGCTATATATAAAGTTCTATTAGGGCATAGAATAGTTAATATTCTCAGGATTGTCAAAGGATTTGGAAGTCAGAAACTCAAGGAATTAGAAAAGTTAGATTTATAGTTCTCTTTATCATCTTTCCGCAAAAGGACCCCATTCAGAAACACATACGCACTCATGCATACAGACACACAAAATAGGAACTAAAGTAATGGAGCAAAAGGTCCCTAACCTACTCTAGCAGTTTAGAATGTTTAAATATTTAATTGGGCTGAAACAGATAAGGTCAGTCAAGAAAAATACTGAGTTTTTCTGTTAAAAAGCTTTACTCAGCAGGTAACTTCCACAAGAATTGACTAAACTTAAACATTTTTATAATAGTTACACCTTTAGAATGCTTATCACATAGTATGTACTCAATAAGTATTTGAATATATAAGAAAATATATTCTAGCTGCTGCAATAAGATTTCCCTCTGTTAGTGAAATACATACATACATTTTTTTTTCTGTTTGCCTAGTTTTGGTTTCCATTTAGGACTATTCATATGTATTATTTATGTGTTAGTGCAACTGACTAATCAGATCTCCAGGGTAGCACTCACATTTCAGTGGTCAATATGTAAGAAACATGGACTAAGAACACGGACATGGTAATGCACGTCTTTCTTGATTACTTACCCGATGGTTTATTCTAAGAGTTTCTTTTTTTTCCCCTTAGATTCTCATGATGGTAGAGTTACATTTTTTTTCAATGGCTTTAATGAATTTCCATAATTTCTTTAATGAATTTTTGCTTTTTTGCTTTTCTAGTTTTTTTTTTTTTTTGCACTATTGAACCCAGGGCTTTCTGTATGAGATTCAAGCACATCCCATCCCCAAATAATTATAGCCCCAAATGATTATTATACTCTTGCTTTTCAAAATATTTTGTTAAAATTTTTTTCTGAGCTTTTACTTTTCTTCTCACTTTAAAGTTCTCCTTCTTTTGTGAGGCTTTTATATATTTGTATTGTCTTGACTTTTTAAATGTAATAAATATTTCCATATGCTATTTTCAAAAAATCTGTTTCCTCAGATGATATATCACTAGGTATATAAAAATAAAATTTACAATTTTTAAAATAATATCATTTTAAACACTGAAGGGCCATGCATAAATTATTTCTAATCTTGCCACTTTTCTAGCTGCCTAAAAATACATAGAATTTCATAGATTTCGGTTACATTTTCATTCAATTCAATAATTTTTAAAATGCAATTGTTTACGTTCTTCATTGATTCATGAGGTGTTGAGAATTTTGTTTAACTTCCATGTATTTGCAATTTCTGATTTCATCCTGATTTCCAGTTTAGATTCTCCTTTAGATTACTAATATTTACTGTACATATTCAGGTACTATAATGTTAAAAGTATATATATTTATAACTATTATATGCTTTTGCATATACCTATATAAAACTATATTTTTATAAGTATATATAACTATGCCTAGTTATATGCATATAAAACACATATGCATTTTTTGAATATAACTTTATATATAACTATACTTAACTGTGTAATATGTGCTATATATCATATGCTTTTACGTATAACTATTTGTAACTATTATAAGGTTTTGACCCATAACAGTTCTAAGAGGAATGATTATACCTATAAATAACTACATCTGAAAGAAGAAAGATCTCAAATGATTTGGTACTGTGCCTTAAGAAATGAATAAAACAAGAATTAACTAGATACATAATTAAGAGGAAGGAAATAATAAAAAATGAGAACATAAATAAATGAAATATAGACTAAAAGTTTAAAAGACCAATTGAAGGAACTGTTGGTTTTTTGAAAAGAAACAAAATCAACAGAGCTTACCAGACTATGAAAAAGAAAAAATTCAAAACAAAGATTAAAAGGAGAGGTTATATGGATACTTGAAATAAGTATGATAAAAGACTATTATGAACAATTACATGCCAACAAAATTATATAACCTAGAAGAAATGAATAAATTTCCAGATTCATAAAACCTACCAAGAATGAATCATAAAGAAAGAGAAAATATGGGCAGATCAATAATGAGCAAGGAAATTGAACTAGTAATAAAACTTCTCCCATCAGAGAAAACCCATGACCTTATGGCTTCATGCTTAATTCTACCAAACATTTCAAGAAAACTGTTACCAATCCTAACAAAAATATTCCAAAATTATTGAAGAGTAAGGGATACTTCCAAATTCACTCTATGAGGCTAGTTTTATCCTGATACCAAAACCAGACAAGGATCCAATTAAAAAGGAAAACTACAGGCCAATATTACCAATGAACATAAATGGAAAAATCCTCAAAAGAATACTAGAAAACCAAATTCTAAAGCACACTTAAAAGATCTGTCATCATGACAGTAGTGTTCATTCCAAGGGTGCTAGGGTGGCTCTGAATGAACAAATCAATAAATATGAAACATCACATTAACAAAATGAAGGACAAATATTATACAGTTATTTAAATAGATGCAATGAAATATATTTTATAAAATTCAACATACTTTTATGATAACAATTTTAAAAAATAGATAAAAACTAGTGTACCACAACACTAGAAGTCATATATGGCAAACCCATAGCTAATATCATCAGAATAGGAAAAAAGTTTAAAGTTTTTTCTCTAAGATCTGGAGTAAGACAAGGATACCTAGTTCTACCATTTCTATTAAAAATAGTATTGGAAGTCCCAGCCAGATCAATAAGGCAAATTGGCATTGTTTACAGAAAATATGATCTTATGTATAAAAAAACCTAACATATAAAAGTATCTTTTAAAATTTTGTAAAATACCCTTGAACTAATAAGCAAATTTAGCCAATTTACAGAATACAAACTGACATGCAAAATTCAGGATTGTGAGTGTTCCTATAAAGTATATATAAAAAAATCAAGAAAAAATCCCATTGACAGTAGCTACAAAAACAAAACAAACAAACATAAAAGACAGGAATAAATGTTAACCAAAGAGATGAAAGATCTTTTAATGAAAACTATGAAACATTGATTAAATAAATTGAATACTAAGAAGTGGAAGGATATCTCATGTATTGTTGAAATGTTTAAACTATCACAAACAGATTCAATCCAATCTTTATCAAAATGTCAGACATTCTTCATATAGAAAAAAAAAAAAACTACCCAAAATTTGCAAGGAAACACACACACACACACACACACACACACACACACGCAAAGCCATCTTCGATAAAAGTAGAAGACATTGCACTATCTGCTTTCAAAATTTACTACAAAGCTGTACTAATCAAACAGCACAATACTGGCACAAAAACACACACATAGATCATTGGGTCAGAATAGAGGGCCTATAAATTAAACCATATATCTACAGTCAACTGATTTTCAATAAAGGTTCTAAGAACAAGCATAGGAGAAAAATAATCTTCTTAATGCATGGTGCTGGGAAAATTGACTATCCACATGCTGAACAATAACTGAGATTTTTTTTTTCATCAGTTAAAAATCAACTCACAATGCGTTAAAGACTTAAATGTAACACCTGAAACTATTAATCTAATAGAAGAAAACATGGGGGAAATATTTCAGGACATTGAAGTGAGCAAGGAATTTCTGGACAAGACACCAGAAGCACAGGAAACAATAACAAAAGTAGACAAATTGGACAATAACAAACTAAAAAACTTCTTTATAGCAAAGAGAGATGACCCACAAGGATGGATAAAATATTTGCAAAAATATACATTGGCATGGAGTTAATATCCAGAATATAAAAGGAACTCCAAAATTTCAGTAACAACAACAACAACAACAACAACAACAAATTAGCAGTAGATCTAAATAGACATTTCTAAAAGAAGACATCCAAATGGCAAATGCATATATGAAAAAAATGCTCAATATCACTAATTGTCAGAGAAATGCAAATCACCTTACTTTGGTACTGGTTATTATTTTTAAAAAATTGCAACTGCTGGCAAGGACATGGAAAAAAGGGAACCCTTGTACACTCTTGGTGGGACTGTAAATTAGTATGAGTATTATAAAAATTAGTATGGAGTTTCCTCAAAAAATTAAAATATAAAACTAACATACAAATCAGAAATCACACTCCTGAGTATATACACGAAGCAAATGGAATAAGCTTGTCGAAGAGATAGGCACTCCCACTTTCATTGCTTCTCTATTCACAATAGCCAAGAAATATTCACAACATAAGTATCCTTCAACTGATAAAGAAAAAATAAAACATGGTAGGTATACATGATGAAATACTATTCAACCATCAAAAAGAACAAAATACTGCTATTTATGATAATGTGGATGGAACTGGAAATATTATGTTAAACAAAATAAATCAGGCACAGAAAGACAAGTACTATATTATCTCATTCATATGAAGAATCTAAGAAAATTGATGTTATAGAAGTTCAGAGGAAAATGGTGATTTGCAGAAGCCGGAAAGAGTAGGGGTGGGGATGGGAGCAAGAAGCTCTGGCATGCTATTGCACAGTAGGTTGACTACAGATAACAACTATGTACTGTTAATTCCAGAAAAATAGAAGAAAGGGTTTTGAACATTTTCACCATAAAGAAATAATAAATGTTTCAGGAAATACATTTGTTGAAACTAATTTCAATATGTAATGTACACATGTATAGAAATGTAAAGCCAAGCACCTGATGACTTCACTGGTTGAATTATATCAAGTTTTAATTAAAGAAGAAATGATAACAATGCTTCTTATTTTTTTTTCCAAAAAAAATTGGACAAGGAGAAAATTCTTTTAAATTCCATCTAGGAGACTAAATAAACCCTTGTACACTTATTACATTACACTTATGTTATAACTAGACCAGAATAAAACCAAAGAATGCTACAGGGCAATGTCTCTTTTGAACACAGATGCAAAATCCTCAAAAATACTCTAGGAAACCAAATACAATAGCACCTTACAGAGATGATTCACTGTGATCAAGTTCATGCCAAGGACAAAAAAATGATCCAACACAGGCAAATAAATGAACATGATATTACCACATCAAATGAATGATGTACAAAAATTATATGATCATCTTAGAGTGTAAATTTTTATGTGTCAATTTAAAAGGAAAAACAAACAAAATCACAGAAAATAGTAACAGAGAATTCAGAAAGCTGGTAGAATTTTCTGTGATCACTTATCCACAATAACTCAACTTGACTTTAAACTTCCTTTAAGAATAAAAAAGGAAGAAGGAAACTTTTGCTCTCTTATTCTTTTCTCCCTATTGACTTTTGTTATGATAAGTATGTACTTACTACCACTCCCACCCCTTTCTCATTTCAATTCCTAAAATAACTATAATGCATGGAAAATTGTTTCCATCATAGAAAAATGTAGTATATTTTAGGGGTTAAAATATGCATGTTGTAATATATAAGCATATTAATTAACATTGGACATTTATAAGCCAGGCCTCAACTTTATCAGTTTTATCATGCAGTATAATTTTTCATAAACATTTTCTACAAAATTTAGATTAAGTGCTCACATAATTATTAAGTTAACAGAGAGAATTCTAGTCTCCTGTATTGTCTTAGACTTTTTCAACATCCGAGTTGATCATTTATTATTTCATGGAAGTGGGGACAATTTCTTACTCATATACAACCATGACAATTCTGAGCTAGAGGATCTAGCTTAGATCCTCTTATGTATTAAGTGTTAACTAAAAGTTATTCAATAATGAATACATCTGGGTATTAACAAATTCTATGGATATCAGATTTCTGTTCTAATTCCAAGCACTTAATCAGAATCATAATTATATGATAATCAATATTTAACTGCTCTATTTCTTTGTCTTCTGTGATTTAACATGAAAACAAAATATAGTGTTACTTTTCTACATCACAGAATCTTCAAAAAATTCCAAGTCCTATACCACTCATAAAAGAGCACATTGTGTGTTTAGAGAGATTTAATCAAGGAAAAACATTAGTGCATCCCTGAGCTTCCTTCTGAAGAATGTTCTCTTTTAAGCTTGTTTGCCTCAACCTGCACATTTCATATGCTTGGCCTCTTGAAGTCATTTTGCATTATACTATAGAAAGCTTCCCTAGATTATTTCATATAGACTTGTACTGAAGGAACATTTATTTTAAAAGACAAGCATGATTGATAAGACATGGTACAAATATTGTAACGTAAAAGGTCATGTTTTAATCTTATTAAACTGAAAGAAAAAATGTGTTCACACACTCCTTGAGGCCAGAAGGACTTTGAAAATGAGAACTCAAAATTTACAAGTGCACGAATCAAGAGAAGCTTCATGAATGTACACAGAAAAAATATTGTAAAATTCATTTTTTGTCAAATAAAGAATGAACAATGTCTATTGTTTTTCTATATAGAAGTGGCATTGGAACAAGTATCCTGAAAAGGTTCCTCAAAACAGTGGTAGACCTTGACGCAAACCATAAGCATCCTTGATGCCATTGCAGAAAGGAACTGAAGGATGGATCAAAAGGAGGCACCGATCAAATGTGTTAGAGAACAAAAATATACACTCTGAATGAGGGTAGAGTGTGGACAGTGGAGATGAACACACTAGCTCCATCTTAGCTAGGCATATTTATTCATGTAAAATCCATAGTGCAGAGATGTAATCTAAAAGTGTGTTTGTACATCTATTTTGTGCTGCTAACTGAATATATGAACCATTTGGGGATGGGGGTCATTTTTTGACATCTGGACCATTACAGGGATGAGGGGATATTTTTTTTCTTCCTTGTTTTTTCATGTAATTTGCTTTGTGAATTCAAATAGTACTACATTGGTATATCTGTGGATAAGTTTTAATAATTGATTTAATAATGCTGTCTGTGATTAAATTATTTGAAAGGGACCTTAAAATCTGAAATTTAATCCATGTGAAAGGTGGATTTTTAAACCTTGCCTTTAAAACGTGAGGAATCTTTGTTGTCATGCACATCTCCTTTCTACCTAACTTTAACCTTATGTCTTCTAGTCCACCTTAGAAACAGTCGGAATTTTAAGAACAGTTAACTAAATATTGTACAATCTCATAAGCACATTCTAAGTTTTATACTTTGGAGGAAGGATAAAAATGAATTTAATGTGAAAACGTTTGTGGAGTCATCCAGCAATTATGTTATAGTAATAAAATACTTATAGGATATCTCATATGAATAAATATATAAATATCATTAGTAAAATAATTAAAAAGTGTAGAGCATAAACTACTAACTCATTATAAACTAAATCCAATGGTATATCACAAAGTTTAAGAAAAATGGTCTTGGTTATTTAAGTATAGAGTTTGAACCTTCTACCTCTTTATGTTTACTGAAATATCATCACCTGTCCCCTAGAAATATAACACATAAATGGAGAAAAATATCTCACTTCTAATGTTCTAAGTCATACAGGTGATTTGATTGAATATCATCTTTAACTCTTTGTTAAAACTCTTTTGTCTCTCAAAATATGTAGCTTCCTGTTTTATATAACAATTTCATTCTTTTACTAAAATACTGTAAGGATCATTGTTGATTTTATTTTTCTTCTTTTTATGCATTTGTAAAAATTTTTGGCATATGAACGTAATCATATTGAAGTCAGTGACGCTATAACTTACACTGTGTTGCATTATGTCTACTTTTGTAGGGAATAAAAAAGCCCTATTGTGTTTTCAATGAATATCAATTATAAGCCCAGTAGTGGAGTGGATATACACACTGCATGTTTGTGTATGTGGCACTTTTATGTATTGTGTTGGGTTATTTTTCTAGATTGGACTGTTAAATACTATGTTTGTGGCTGGGTTGTCTTGGTGTTTTATCACCATTATTTATCACTTTTGATATACAGAATGAGCTGCATGCATTTATAGAGCAATAAGAGGATGTATTTAATGTGCCTTGTTTTTAACTGAATAAGAACTGAAAGCATAAATCAATAAAACTGATTAAGATGGTCAAAAAATTGTCTCTCACTATAATAATAAAAAATTGGCTCAGAATTATATTTTGAGCACTAAGTTCTGAGTTATTTGACCATATTTCTCCTTAAATTCTCCTTTTTTGTAGTGTTTTGAAATAAAAACATTGAATTTAATTCCATAGTGGTATTATAAAATTAAGATGTGGGGATGGAGTTGTGGCTCAGAGGTAGAGCACCTGCCTATCATGTGTGAGGCACTGGGTTCGATCCTCAGCATCATGTAAAGTAAAATAAAGACATCGTGTTCACCTATAACTAAAAAATAAATATTTTAAAAAATTTAAGATGTGCTCCCTTAGCCATTCAAAAGACTTGGGAATTTCTGAAGAAAAGTATGCTTATTTTTCTTCTCATCCTACCTTCCCCTTATTTCCTAATCTGTCTTTCTAATGAAGGCAGTATTAATTTGATTTATATAATTCCATACATTTCTTCAATTACATAGCTTCTATAAACATTTATGCATGCAGATATTTAATCGATATTATATGCCTATATTCAAACAATAATATGCTGAACTAGAAATAAATACCCATTGCCATAGCAATAGTTTTGATGAAAAATCTGTGATTTTAATTCAAAAAACATTAATTTCCCAGTTGCACTTCTAACAAGTCCTGTAAACAGCCAATAAGAATGCTTACACTGATTACTAATCCATAAATGATCGCTTCTGTTAGAGAACATAAAAAATAATATTTTGAAATACAAAATATGCCAGAGCATGGAAGAAAGTTTTAGACCAAGCTGACAATCACAAAAGCAGAAAATAGAAAAATTAAGCTTGACTACCAAGGTTGTATTGCATGTATTATAAAATAAAATTTCACTTTGAAGAAGTTGGTTGCTGAGTAATTGCAAATGTATTTCTTCCAAAAATAAAATAACTATACAGGGAAGAATGAGGATTTCTTTAAGAAGACACATGATTTTCAATTTATTTATATTTTTATACAATAGGTCCATTTCTCAATAATGTGGGAAGGACTTTGGTGTTGAGGACAACACACCTGTGACCTTCACTGCCTTAACAAAACTTCAGATGTAGAGTTTTCTGAGATTTCACTTTATTGGAGTATTTGTTTTCTCCAGAGGGTGACACTCTTTGTAAAATTCGATGCAGTTGAACCAAAAAAAAAAAAAAAGGCATATGCAAATTTCTACAGAAATTAGAATTTCATAAAGAATGTGAGTAGGTGCAGAAGATTAATGTATTCCAGAGTGCAAAGTGATTTTAGAACATAAAGAATTTCTTTGGATTAGGCTCCATATAAATTTTCCATGGACTATTATGAAACATGGGCTAAGAAATAGTTTTTCTTAATTAAAAAAATAATACTATGAACAATAAACAAATCATATTATATTTACTGTCCACATACATACACAATAATAATTTGGAGAATCTAACTAGAGTATTGAAATGCTTTACAGTGAAGAAGCTTTCAGAAATTGGTTAGTGTATGTACACATAGAGATTAAATATAATTTTATTGAGAAATTTATGCCCTCAGTAATATCTTTAGAATAATACAAAATGATTGATGATAAAGTAGTATATTTTTCTTGGTTCTATAATTTTAAACTCACTTAAGAAATAACACTGAGGCCTCTGACACCCAAATAAACTTTATATTTTCATAAAGCTTAGGGAGCCTCTGGATACAAAGGAAGCACATATTAATATTATAAACACAAAACCAATGCATAAATAAATAACTTTGTTTAATGCATATTTGTTAAACGTGTTATCTGACAACTACTGTGGAAGATGAAGAATAATGTGAGGACCAGGAGAGATGTTCTTCTTTAATCTGAGGAACTGTACAGAGTAAGCATTAGGAGATGTGGATGGAAGTGAATGAGGGATTAAAGCTCTTGAAAATCACACTGATTTTGAAGTAATCCTCAATGTATTTCAAAGGCATTGTTATTATCACACATGGTTGTAGATATTATGTGCATTTTTCTTTGTAGACCTTTCAGATCTCTGTTTTGGCAGTCAGTCATTTTAAGGAAAAGGTCATGTCCAAAGAACATAATACAAAATATCTCTCCCTGCTGCAGAAATAGTGCACAGTGTTAATCAACAAAACAAAGCTGACAGCAATTTGCCTTATTTTCCAATTCTCCATATTCAGCATCTTTTCTCCCTTGGCAATTGGTACATTCTCTTTCTAATAAACTAATTATCAATAAGATATGAGAGATGACATATGCTAACTATCCCAGGGACATTACCTTTTATTAATAAAAAAAATATTAATAGTAAAAGATTGTTTCAAACCTTTTAAGTTTCTGAGACAAAGAAGTTGAGTTTCTTATTGTCCAGATTGCTAAAGTTACCACATAATAACCTTTCTCAAGCAAATTTCCTAAGTAACTCAACTGAGTCATTCCTACCAAAGAGGCTTAATAGTAATTCCTAAAGCTGGATTTCAAGCCATAATGTAGTCAAAAGTAATAAATATCGAGGAAGGAACTTTCATAAAATCCTTCAAATAAAAGCTTATGAAATGTAGTCCATCTTTTTTTCTTGAAAGAGACAGGTCATTTATAAAAAATGAAGAAAGAAAAGTAAAGAAAAAGTCATTTTAATCTTACTATAAAAGAACTCACACTAATCTGATAGAATCTAATCAGAGGTCAGTCTATCAAAAACACACTTAAAAATGGACAAATGAATGACAGCATGCATTCAACATTGAATTTAGGTACAAACTGATATAATTCACATTATTTCCTAGCTTATATCAAACTGTGATTACCTGAGGTGAGAGATGCTGTGGTACCCTAAGATCACAGAAGAGTGATATTAAGATGTCTCATTAACTGTATTTTTTTAAAGAGAGAGAGAGAGAGAGAGAGAGAGAGAGAGAGAGAGAAATATTTTTTTAATTATATTTATTTTTTAGTTTTTGGTGGATACAACATATTTATTTTTTTTTATGTGGTGCTGAGGATCGAACCCAGCGCCCCGTGCATGCCAGGTGAGCGCTTTACTGCTTGAGCCACATCACCAGCCCCATTAACTGTATTTTTGATTAAAAAAATAAAATACAATTCACTTTTTTCCATTTTATTACAAATTCCTGAGAAATAAATAACAAATTATGCTAGAGTAACAGAGACATTCATCTCTCGAAAAGTAAAGAATAATCAAATTAAATGTTTATAGTTCTACCTTTTAATTATTTTCTTTTATAGGAAAAAATGTGCTATAGTAACCATGTTTTTTTTCCAGGAAAAAAAAGCACAAAATTTATTACATGCTTAAGGCATGGGAGTATTACACTCTGATTTTGCTTTTAGGGTAAAAATATGGTAAAATTTTAAAATGAGGCATACAAATAGCATTTTATATCAGTGAACATCTCTGTATTTTTATAGATTATAAAAATAGACCAGGAAAGATACATTAATAGACAAACAGAGCAATTTTATCACACATTTTGTTGATAACATGTACAGGTACTGTAGAGGGAAACTCAGAAGAAATTCAGCGTGTCATGGGGTGAGACAGAGAAGATTAACATTTGGAGGTCAGGAAAATTTTGTTCAATTATAGTAACAGATGCATACAAATATGTAAGGTAGGTGTGGAGTAGGAGGAAGTGATGCAGTGAAATGCTAATGATGGAGCTCAACAACTACAAGAGGTCATAATGGAACAATATTCTTGGAGCATGTGCTACTTTAAAATCATTTTCCAACATTTGGCTTAGA